>NC_136987.1:6030484-6042984 GCF_032717465.1 Coenobita brevimanus
TGTATGTATTTTGGGCAGCCGAAACTACACATTCAAATTGCAACAAAATTGGCAAAAAAATCGCAAAAAATTTGCTTATGTGAAAAAACATGGTCCCATCACGATTGAAAAACTTTTACTATATTTAATGAGCAATCAAATTTTGACCAAAAAACGCCGCTTCCGGCACCCGGTCGGTTGCTATGGCCGAATGGTTAGTATCTCGGACTTGCGTGCGGACAACTTGGGTTCCATTCCCGAAGCTGCAAATAACACGATCAATTGGTTAGCTGCACAAAATTCAAGTGACAACCTTAGACTAGAACAGCACATAAACGGACCATCATGGGCCCTTTGATGTCGCCTTGACGGCCGATAGTGACAACGTTAGACTAGAACAGCACATAAACCTGACTCGGATTACCTGAAACGATCGCGACGAGCGCGCGAAGAGCGAGGAAAAGAGTGAGAAGCACGAGACAACGAATGCGAAGCACGAGAAAGAGAGCACGCACTGCGAGAGCCCTCCGCAGGAGCAAGTGCGGGAGTGCCCGAAGGGCCCATGAGCACTTGTGAAGTCTACATCCCTGAAGAAAAATGTTATGAATTCTCCACCCTCCATCACTCCATGTGTCTCCTCTCAGTTAAATGAAATCAAGTATTAAAACTTGGGCTGAAGTGTTGTGTTAAGCCAATAAGGACTCGGCCCATTGGTTTCATCACCCCAGATTTCTTACTTAATTTCTTTGCCATTCAACTGTTCGACAGACACAAAAACTGTTTTTACTACAGGGATCAACGTTTGAGTTTGTGTTAATGCTTGACGTTTTTACTCACCTTATGGGAAACGTTTCGATAAGACCTGGTTGCCTAAGCCTTCATTAGCACCTTCAGTGATGGAGAGAGGCAACTTTCTGTGGTGGTACCGATAACCCCGATAGTTATACAAACGTCCTTCGGCTGTCTCCTTGTCTCCCAAGAAGAGCGTGGTGGACTGCTGTTCAAGGGCAGCTTCGGCTTGCAGTTCGCTGGTCTCACGTTCAGATGACATAGGGACCATAACAACAACAACATTAACCCCTCCAATACGGGTCGGGTCTCCTTAGTTGAGTGCAAACATCACAAGGTAGAATGACATCACAAGGTAGAATGACATAACAAGGTAGAATGACATCGCAAGGTGGAATGACATCACAAGGTAGAATGACATCACAAGGTAGAATGACATCATAAAGTAGAATGGCATCACAAGGTAGAATGACATCACAATGTAGAATGACATCACAAGGTAGAACGACGTCTCAAGGTAGAATGACATGTTTTTATTTATTTATTTCGCCAAAAGAGTTGGAGTAGGTTATGTAATCAACCCTGTTTGTCTGTTTGTTTCATAAGATATCTAAAAAAGTTATTGATGGAGTTGAATGAAATATTGTAGATACTGTTCTTTCAATCTCCAGACTATTTCATTCAGCTCAGTAGAGAATTTTCGAGCTGGAGGCGGTACATGTAGTCTGCATTAACTCTTTCATTATTTCGGCTGCTCTCCTAAGAGGAATAAAACTGCTTCACTGCTGCAAGAATATAATAAAAAAAATGCCACTCTCGGCCTGAAGGGGTGAAAACAATATCGGTAAACAATGCGCAAAGTTGGGCTATAACCGATGGCTGGAATGGTCCCGGAGCGGGCATAACGACGCGTCCTGTACAGCGAATATTGGCCACCAGGACCCGCCGCATGAGGACCCTGAATCACTCTATGGGCTCATATTAGAACCTGGGTGCGATGCTGGGGCCGGTCAGACTGTCAGGCGTAGTTTGTTTTCCTCTCTTTACTCCTATCCTCTCAGCAGAACAATAGTAGTATACCCCTTTCACCTTAACTTGGTCCAGATTTACGTAGTTCAGTGGCAGGACGTGATGAAGCTACGGTTCTACATCCTTTCCATAGCACATCTTCGTGACTAGCACCATAATCTAAGTGTTAATCTAATCTTACAAGGTAGAATTCAAGACGAAGAGATTGCAGTTTTAGGCCAAATTAAAGTAAAAAGGGTATAGTTATAATTTTTTTTTTCTCTCTAAACTGGCTTGAAATTACCACCTCCTCATCTTCAGCGCTGGGTTTTATCAACAAATTAATACTAGAATATAATACTATAGTCCTTTCAGCTTAACTTGGCCCAGATTTTCGTCCTTTTGTGGCTCATTTCACGTAGCTCAGTGGCAGAATATAATATTGCTACGGCTCTGCATCCTTTCCATGGCACTGCTTCATGACTAGCATACTACTTCAGTGTTAATTTATTGATACAACTGAGCATTCAAGATGGAGAGATGGCAGTTTGAGGCCAAGTTAGAGTAAAAGGAGTACAGTCACGAAGAAGTGCTATGCGAAGGTTTTAAAAGCCATATCACTCTTTTCTTGTCAGTAAGCTAGCAAAACGACACAAATCTGGGTCAAGTAAAGGTGAAGCGATTATAGTAGTTGGAACCCAAGGCTCATCTGAACGTGAACCCAGTGGACTGCAGGACGCTAATACTGCAGACCAATCCTTCTCCTTTCGGGAAGCGGGTGGGGAGGGGGGGTTAGGGATGTGCAGTGGGTCGGATATCATACTACCATTCAGGACAATATCCAACACTTTGCCGTAGGATCTAGGCTGTATATTAGTGATGCGCAACAACATACTGTATATTACGGAGGTAGGTAGTGACAGAGGGAAGTATCACGTTGTGTGACTTGGTGAGTGACTGAAAGTGTAGTGAGCTGAATGTGAGGGCGCGTCTGTGCTTTTATTATGGCTAATCGTAACTACTTGGGGAAGTTTAACCCACCTGTGAGCCAGTTAACCAAGATTAATCCGGCTTAGGAAGGACTGGGTGGCTCATTGCTATTTTGTATCATGCCTCCTTCCTCAGCTGATTAACAGGCGACGACATGGTGTACTGTAGTGCACTGTATGTTAGCAATATCATGTGGTACGCTATAGACACTTGCCTCCGTCTAGGTGCATCAGAGCCACCACGGGAAGGTGTCCCTCTCCAGCGCCAGCACTATATTTGAGAACCTCAACATAACATCACTGGGTGCAGTTTGGATTCTCCTTACCTCTGTGCACCCAGCAGTGTAACTAGGGACCTAGACATAACAACAACTGGCACAGTTTACATTCCCTTTGCCCCTATTTATCCAAGTATAACTGGAGACCTTGATAAAACATTAGGTGCAGTTAGTTTCCTCCTTAATCCTCTTCACTCAGCAGCATAATTGGGGACCTAAATATAACATCATTAAGTGCCGTTTGCTTTCACCGTTATTCCCTGAGCACCAGAAATGAGAACCTGGATGTAACAGCAGTGGACGCAGTTTCTATCTCTCTCGCTCCTATTCGCCTAGAAGAATGATTGGAGACCTGGATTGAACATGGATTGTTACAGGTCGTGTTTTGGGGGAAGACTGGAACTTAGCAAAAACTGGCTGTCTGCCTTAATGACGCTCGTATGGTCAATAGCTACAAACTTAAGCCTTCATCTTTAAGTAACAAGTTTGACTGATATGTGCTGTGGCGACCATGAACACTTACTAAACTACCTTACAGACTCAGGTCTTTTTATTTTTGTACCCAAAGATAGCCATTAATTGCAAAGTTACGTTCCTGAGGTCCAGCAGCCCTCCTCCGCGCAACAGATGGCGACACACACTTTCACATGTCACCACTAGAACATTAATACTAACTTCCATGATGAATACAAGCTGTGTCTTTCAAAACTGGTGTGATGGTATTAGCGTGGGCGTTTTTATAGCATGGTGGTGGGTCTTGAGGAATGTCTGTTAAACCTTTCAGTCCGAGAACATCATAAGTCATACAACAGAGTGTAGACGTTTCTTCCACGCACGACACCAAAAATGTGTTATTATGGATATTAATAAAGCTACATCGGAGATACTCGTGCACCCATCGTTGGACAGTTTACAGGGAAGAAATAGGTGATACTTAACTGGTCTTTCTCAAATCTCTTCACCACAATGCTGCACAAATGCCAAAGCTCCAAGTTAAGCACAGCAACTGGTTATCTCTCAATGAACGTCACAGCCTACATAAACACATCATTAGAAAGCTTATGGAAAAGTGACGGGCGTTACTTTATTTTTTCTCTCAAAGTTCGCAACTATTGCCGAGAAAGCGAAAAAGTGCCAAACAAACCATCAAAACTAGGTTACGTAGGAAATCATTAAAGCTAAATTGGACCTACGCACATCACTGGAACGCTAAAGCAGTAAGGACAACAAGCTTACTGGCTCGGACACATTCCACACTTTCATCTGTTGACGCCTATAATTCCATTTCATTCTTTCTATCTCCAGACGGTTGCTTTCAGTTCTGGGGATGCTTTTCGAAACGGAGGATTTCTGTATAATCCTCATTGACTTTCCTGGTATGAGACGGCTTCACCAAGTATTAATATTATCGGATGACAAGAAAAAAATATAATCAATGTCCTACCATGGAAGGGGTTATGAATAGTACAAAATAGCACATTTAGAGACTTAGTACTTACTGGAACTGCTGTAGGTAAAGAGAATGTACTTAGTGATCAGTGTGATAAATTGGAAGGAATGTTTAGTATTTAAGTCTTTATTAATCTGTGCTATTGCTCATCTGAAAGGAAGGAGGGAGACACAAGGAAAATTAGATGGTGAGACAGTGAACGTTGAGAAAGCAAGCGGAGCTTCGTGTGTAGGGAACAAGCACACAAACGCGACTGACGAGGAAAGCTCTAAAATATTCCCTCAGACTATAACACGTAACACCTGATATTGTAAATTCATGTGCAAAGAGACTGATAAAGAAGGCATTACCCAAGTTCTCGTGGTAGGCCCGGGAATTTAACCTAGGACCTCTCGAGTGAGGATTTAGCATACTTCTATTTACCCGCCCGATCCCCTACTTGGTTGGAATTTCTTTTTAACGTACAATCGTGATCACTAATTTCTCAACCCCCCTGAACCAAGGAAGGTCGGAGCCAGGGCTGGACAGAACCACGAGTGTGGACACTGTTATCCTAGCAGATTGATAATGATTCACGAACTGCATTATAACTGTGCTTATGTGCTTCGTCCCTGAGACTGAGTAGTGGTTCAGGTGAGTGAACTCATGAAGTTGCATGTGTCCGCTAGCCTGGCATGTCTTCTAGCCTGGCTTCGACCTATTTTGAGCCAGGAGGTAAAGAAATAAGTGTTTGTGAAGTGCAAGGGGGAGAGGGAGGGGGAGGCCAAAAATGTGATGGAGGGATGGAGTGGTAAGGTATATGAGAGAGGGGTGTGTGAGCTGGGAGAAGGGCAGAAAAATGGTGGGAGACAGGGTTACATGGAAGCGATTTGTTTGTGGCAACCCCTTACGGGATTAAGGCGTCTGGCAATAGATAGATAGAGACAGTGCACTCGAGCGAACACACACACACACACACACACACACACACACACACACACACACACACACACACACACACAAGGAAAAAGTATTTCCACTGTGTTTATCGATGGTTTCACTATGAGTGTTGTTGTTGTTAGAGTTTTCTTTCTCAGGCAAATAACATGAAAGACAGATTTTTTCAACTGTATAAATTTATGCTCTATTACATTTTTATGATAATAGCAGGGATGCACATACTCGTAAATGAAAAGATTGGCAAACATCTTCAATTGACTCGTCCGCTGTTTCCAAATGTATAGAAGATAATAAGTGTGTATATATATATATATATATATATATATATATATATATATATATATATATATATATATATATATATATATATATATATATATATATATATATATATATATATATATATATATATATATATATATATATATATATATAATATGTCTAGAATATGATATATATACATATATATAATATATGTACAGTATAACTTATATGATATATATATATATACTGTATAATCTCCTCAATAGATCTTCCTCTCGGGAAACTTAGTCTTGCCAGTAATGTAGTACCAACGTTGTGATATACAGCATCTTTATTCTTCTAGACGTTTCGGAGACACAGTCTCCATCATCAGTGGATCTGAAAGTTTAAAAGACAAATATCAATGCAAGGAAAAATAGGAAACTTTTTAAAAAGTACATTACATATGCTAACATAAAAAAAGGAAAAAATAAGCAGAGGGAAGTGATATAAAACGCGGAAGGTATATAAGTAGCATGCTTACTCTACAAAATCAGAAAAACAGTACAAAGGCTAACTATGCCAAATATAATGTAGAAAGAAAAAGTTCACCTCTGACTGGAAGGCTCCTCTCTAAACCCTCTTATTCTCCTATCAGAGAGCACTCTCACCTCTCTGATCACCCTTTCACTTCCGCTGATTTTCAGATACCAACCTCATGCCAGTCCTACTCTGGCCTCATCAATGTGTAATTTATCCCGATTCATAGAATATGACAGTCTCATTAGCTCGACTAACGCTACTCTACTATGCACGCAATAACTACTTTAGCAGGTCAACCCCTACTTTGTTTTGTTTTTCCTTTTTTTTCAGGCATTGTTAGCCCTTGTACTGTTTTTCTGATTCTGCAAAGAGTAAGCATGGTATTTATATACTTTGCCCTTTTTATATCACTTCCCTTTGTTTTTTTCCTTTTTTATGTTAGCTTAAGTAATGCATCTTAAAAAAAATAAACAGGTTCTATATATTTCCTGACATTGATTGTCGTCTTTTCAAGTTTTAGATCCACTGATGATGGAGATTGTGTCTTCGAAACGTTTGGAAAAATAAATATGCTGTAAATCACAACGTTGGTCCTACCTTTCCTGGCAAGACTGATATATATAATACATTCATTTTATATATATATATATATATATATATATATATATATATATATATATATATATATATATATATATATATATATATATATATATATATATCCACAGTGGAAAAGTGTGCGTTTTCGCACAGTGGAGAGCGAGGGTTCGAGCCCCGCCAGAGTCATAAACTTTGGGAGTGTTCACCCGGTCACGTACTGCATTGGCGGACCCAAAGGGTGCTGTGGTTGAACCAGTGTCGCTTACTATAAAGTATGCTTGCACCCAGTCGGCTTGCGCTGGCCGATTACAATTGGTTCACAGACTACGCACACATCCAAAGCCACTACAACACTACAGTTACACTTACAAGCACTTCTCACCTTTAGACAGCCTAAGCCACTTGGTAGAGATACATTGGTTTTATCGATCCCACTTCGATTGGGATAGGCCGGTCCTGCAGTGGATACTCGAACGGATGATGATATATATATGTATATATGTATATATGTATATATGTATATATATATGTATATATGTATATATATATATGTATATATATATATTGTTACATAACCTATGATTTCATCATCCTTTGTGTAATTTTAACGCTCAGTATGCTGCATGTTTGATCACGAGCGTGTTCTGCCTCAGTTCCCCCCTTCTACCGTTATAGTAGAGTAAGTCGTTCTCTCTGTTGCTTAGAGCGGGATTATCAGCTCTTTGTCCCCATGGCTTCATTTGCGCGTCCTGCTTACAAGTTGTATCAGGCTCTGCTGGCCCCTATATAATGAGCTCAGTCTCTGCATCATTGCCACTTAGATCTGCTCCTCATTTTGTTCACATCTCTGTCCTCCCCTGTACAGATATTATTATTGTGAGTGCTCAAGAAATCTCCAAACATCTAGCAGCTGTGTGTAATTTGAGTATAACTGTGGTATTTTTCTTGTACTGTATAGCATAAGTTTAATTTGTAGGCCTAGTGAAGTTTTTGTAATTCATGTAGGGATCTTTATGTCCATCAGTTTTAATATTATTTTGTATCTGTAATTATTTATCTGGCATTCACTGAGTATTATCTGGTATCTCATTTTATCAGGGCTGACTTAGATAAATTTATTCTTGCTAATTTCGTGTTAATAGAGGCTATTGCAGTTAACCATATATTTAACCTGTTTATTTGCCATTACATTATCCTTATGAGTTCTGAATGTTTTGTTGTTAGTTTGTGCATTAAACTTTAACTTGTAATTTTACCTAACTCTTTTGTTTTGAACCTGGAACTTTACGGGACAGTAGTGACTCTTCGTATTCTCACTTAAAGTGTACGTTATCTTTCTCTGTTCCGTGACATAAATTTGGCGACCTCATATCAGGATATTCAGGATATTATCATAAGGATATTGTTTGATATTTTGTGACTGTGATATATTCATGATGGCTACTATTTCTACACTTGATGAAGCCAAAGATTTTTTGTCAAATGTGCAAACAGTGTGTGATATAGAAAACAGAACAAAGAATGAACTTAAGCTCGTTGCTCAACAATTAGGAATTGCTGTTCGCTCTCATCATTCTAAAGATCAAATTGTTGACATGATTAATGAAATCTTGTTTAATGTAACTCCTCCAAATGAGCAAACGCAGATTGAATTAGCTAAGTTACAGCTAGCCCTGCAGGAGGCTCGTGTGAAGGAAGCTGAATTTCAAGCACGTGCTAAGGAGGCTGATGTTAAGGAGGCAAATGCTCGTATTCAAGAGGCACAGGTACAGGCTCAGGCACAAATTGAACTTGCTAGGATTCAGGCAGACCATGAGTATCGCATGAAACAAGGTGGAACTGGATCATCTAGCTCTGATGATTTTGATGTGGCTAAAAATGTTAAACTTGTCCCTCCTTTTAATGAATCTGATTTAACAAAGTATTTTCAGTTGTTTGAGAGGGTAGCTACAGGTTTTAATTGGCCTAAGGAGTATTGGCCAGTACTCCTTCAAACTGTTCTCACCGGTAAAGCTCAAGTAACTTATGCATCTTTGCCTCAGGATCAGTCTGATAATTATGATGTAGTTAAGAGCTTGATTCTTAAGGCCTATGAGCTTGTTCCTGAAGCCTATAGAGTAAAATTTAGGACAACTTACAAGCAAGATAAGCAATCCCATGTTGAGTATGCACAAATCAAAGAAGATCTGTTAGAGCAGTGGTTAAATTCTAAGAATGTGGATTCTGATTTTGGTAAATTTAAGCAGATGATTTTGCTGGAGGACTTCAAGAGGTGTGTTAATAAGGATGTAAGCCTATATCTCGATGAGAGAAGAATAGATAATTTGTCTGATGCTGCAGTTTTAGCTGATGAGTATGTTCTCACTCACAAGAGATATTTTAGAGGAAAAAGGAAAGCTGAGAGTAAGTACGTTGCCTCTACTCAGAGTACAGGTAACAGGAAAGAGAATAAGGATGATGTTTCTCAGGAAGTAAATACCAGCTTCACCTCTAGATTTCAGAAAAGTAAATGTACTTATTGTAGTAAGCTTGGTCATACTACGGAGAGATGTTTCAGGAGACAGCGTGATGTGAACAAAAAGGAGTCTTTAAATATTCAGTCAATTGGTCTAGTGTCCACTCTTGAGAGTTCCCAGAATTCTTTAACTGAGTTAACTGAACCTGCTTTGAGGGGTAACTTAAATTCTCATGATGGAGCTCCTCTTTTGAGCAGTAACGTGGGTGACACTCTCAAGAGTTCATGTGCTAATTTCCTGTCTGATGGTTTTGTCAGTCCTCTGGACAGTAATGACAGGAAATCAGTTAAAATATATCGTGATACAGGTGCTTGCCAATCCCTTATGCTGACCAGTGTTCTAGGCTCTAATTTTAATTCCTCTGATGAAACTGTAATCTTACAAGGTGTAGCGAATAATTACTTCTCTGTCCCTCTGTGCAGAGTGAATTTAGAGTCTGGTTTTGTTAATGGTTCTGTTATGGTTGGGTTGGTTGAGACACTCCCAATGTCTGGTGTAACTTTCTTACTTGGAAATGATATTGGTGGAAGTCAAGTGTGTCCAGCTCCTCAGTTGTCTAGTGAGCCAGTGGCTGTGTCCCTGGATTGTGATGTCCCTGATGTGTTCCCTGCATGTGCTGTCACTAGGGCTAAGTCTAAAGTTACTGGTGATTTAGAGGATAATGATGATGATGATGTTATCCTAGCTGACACTTTTCTTGCTAATTTGGACCACTCACCAGATGAGGCAGTACCCCGTAGTGTTGATAATTTGTCTCGTCAAGAGTTGGTTGAGTTGCAGGTTGCTGACCCTGAGTTGAAAGGTCTAGCTAACTCTGCTTGCAGTGAGGAAGAGTCAGCTGGTGCTTCTACTTGTTATTATGTAAAGTCAGGAGTACTTATGAGGAAGTGGAGACCCCCAACAGCATCAGCCGACTGTGAATGGGAGGTTGTACATCAAGCTGTCATCCCTCGTGTTTGTAGGCAGGATATCATTAGAGTGGCTCATGATTCCAGTTTGGCAGGACACCTTGGAGTGAGGAAGACTGTGGCACGCATTTTGAAACACTTCTACTGGCCAGGTATCTTCAGGGATGTTTCCTGGTATTGTAAGTCTTGTCACACCTGTCAAGTTGTGGGGAAGTGTAATCAGACCGAAAAGGTTGCACCTCTAGTTCCCATTCCTCCTTTTGAGGCGCCTTTCACCCGTGTGTTGGTGGATATTGTGGGCCCTCTTCCTAAGACTTCTTCAGGATTTTCTTATGTGTTGACCATGATTGATATGGCTACTCGTTATCCTGAAGCCATTCCACTTAGAAACATCTCAGCAAAGAACTTGGTTAAGGAAATGCTAGGGTTCTTCACAAAGTTTGGTCTGCCTAAGGAGGTACAGTCAGACCTGGGAAGTAATTTCATGTCAAACGTTTTCAAGCAGTCTCTGAAAGAGTTGGGCATCACCCAGATCACGTCTTCAGCTTACCATCCCCAGACCCAAGGAGCGTTGGAGAGATATCATCAAACACTCAAATCGATGCTCAAGAAATACTGTTTGGAACATCAGAAAGACTGGGATAAAGGTCTTCCATTCGTTGTATTTGCTGCAAGAGAATCTCCAAATGAATCACTGGGCTTCTCACCTTTTGAACTACTGTTTGGCCATGAAGTAAGAGGACCCCTTAAATTACTCAAGGAATGCTGGCTGTCGGAGGAAGATGACGTCAACCTGCTGGAGTATGTGATGAAGTTCAAAGAACGGCTGTCCACTGCTTTACAGCTGGCGAGAGAGAATTTAGGAGCTGCTCAGGAGAAGATGAAGACTTGGTATGATAAGAAGTCCAGGTTACGCCACTTTCAGCCAGGAGATCAGGTTTTGATTCTGCTACCAGTTCATGGGCAACCTCTTCAAGCCAAGTTTAGTGGCCCTTATTTCGTGGAGAAGAAACTCAGTGATGTCAGCTATGTCATCGCCACACCAGATCGTAGAAAGAGCAAGCAACTATGTCACATCAACATGCTAAAGTTATATCACAGGCGGGACGAAAATAATCCAGTCTGCACTGTAGCTGTTCCACCCGAGTCTACAAGTGAAGTTCTCCCATGCAGCATGAGCCTGAGTGATAGTTTGGGGAAGAATCCTGATATCATGAATGATCTCCAGACTAAGCTTTCTCATCTACCTCCTAAGGAAAGGCAGGAGTTTTCGGCATTACTGCAGGAGTACCCGCAAGTGTTCCGTGCTACTCCAGGAAGAACCACTGTGTTGATGCATGATGTCGATGTTGGAGACGCAAAGCCAATTAAATTGCCTCCTTACCGTGTGAACCCAGTGAAAGTTCCTCTCATCCAGAAGGAGCTTGGCTACCTGTTGGACCACAAGATGATTGAGCCCTGTCAGAGCGAGTGGAGTTCTCCTGTCACTCTGGTCCCTAAGCCAGGTGGGTCAAAGCGGCTTTGCATTGACTACAGACGTGTTAATCAGATAACTAAAACAGACACTTACCCTCTCCCTCGTGTGGAAGATTGCATAGACAAGATCGGAAAGGCTAGGTACATAAGTAAGTTTGATTTGTTAAAGGGATACTGGCAAGTACCTATGACTGAACGTGCTAGGGAGATCTCATGTTTTGTAACATTAGGAAAGACATTTGCATGTTCTGTAATGCCATGTACAGATTGTTTTAGAGTAATAAGAAATTTCCTTTGTAAATTTCTTTTTCTTTGTGGGGAGGTGTTACATAGCCTATGATTTCATCATCCTTTGTGTAATTTTAACGCTCAGTATGCTGCATGTTTGATCACGAGCGTGTTCTGCCTCAGTTCCCCCTTCTACCGTTATAGTAGAGTAAGTCGTTCTCTCTGTTGCTTAGAGCGGGATTATCAGCTCTTTGTCCCCATGGCTTCATTTGCGCGTCCTGCTTACAAGTTGTATCAGGCTCTGCTGGCCCCTATATAATGAGCTCAGTCTCTGCATCATTGCCACTTAGATCTGCTCCTCATTTTGTTCACATCTCTGTCCTCCCCTGTACAGATATTATTATTGTGAGTGCTCAAGAAATCTCCAAACATCTAGCAGCTGTGTGTAATTTGAGTATAACTGTTGTATTTTTTCTTGTACTGTATAGCATAAGTTTAATTTGTAGGCCTAGTGAAGTTTTTGTAATTCATGTAGGGATCTTTATGTCCATCAG
>NC_136987.1:6047984-6065484 GCF_032717465.1 Coenobita brevimanus
ATTGTCAATATCTGTCAATGAGCTAGATGAAATAGGCTACAGAAGGAGAGATATCTGGGCCAGGTTAATGTGAAATGAGTATAGTTGATAAATTTAAGCTACAAATTATAGGAAAGATTTAGGGACATCAATGCAAAATATAAAAATAAAAGAAAAAAAGTAACCTACAATGAAATCACTGAAAATTGGAAAAAGAATATCCTGCAAGTTTCATGATGTCTCGTGCCTGACCATGCCTATCACTCGGACAAAGCTACACACAACCATACAGAAGAGAAGTTACAAAATGCAGCATGGTTGTGGGTGTGAAGTACAGTGGCTATAGGGGACACCATTAAGAAGTGTCAAATGTAGTGAGTTAATGGAAGCTAGATGCAAAGTATATGGTGGTTAAGATTACCAGGCATCGTTTCAGAGTACGGTAAGACGATGGGACCTTACAGCTACTATTACTACTGCTACTACTACTACTACTACTAATGCTAATAACTACAACAACAACAACAACAACAACAACAATAATAATAATAATAATAATAATAATAATAATAATAATAATAATGAAAATAATGATACTGCTACCACCACTGCTTAGTTAAACAAAATCGCCTGGCAGTAACGTAAACAAAAGGATCGAAGCTCAAAAATGGCAGTGAAAAGAGTACACTTGCTTTAATATTACTCGTAATTGATGACAGGAGAGGGTCAGAAGCAGATATACAGAGAACCGCTGATGTAGGCCTTGTGGAAAGAAAAGTAGTCTACTGAGCAGTGTGTCTAATTCATGATATTATGGCTACTGTAAATACGCTGGTTTTGATGTTAATTATGGATGTCGTGTCTCGAGTTTATTCTAACCAGTCCGAGAACATGTCTTATTTATTTCTCGAAACAGCCAGATGACTTAATTCAACTTAAGCCTGTAGTAGTGAAGGGGTTAATGAAGGCTACATATAACTCCCCCACTTCCAAAGCTCTCTCCAAAGCTGCATTGAACAGGATATAGAGAGTAAGAATAGAATGACACCTAAGACATCGGACTAAAAGGGTTAAGGCTGATTTGAGTTGGGGTTCTCAAAATTACTTACAATCGACTCCATATCGTAACCTTAAATACTTTTTGCACGAGAACTAGAGATATGGAAAAAGACTACACCTTCCTTTCCTTGTCCCTCCTGTTAAATCAAATGTATAAACTTTACATAATTTCCACGACGTAAATAGAGTTTGTTCTTGTAGGGGGAACAAGAGGAACGGGGGATTCTTCATTCTCTTCCTTTTGCCGTTCCTGGGAAAACAAATGACACTAACGGCAGGGAAGTGATCGTGAGCGTTTGTGAATCAAATCCCCGGAGGCGAGGGTGTGATTAACTAGGATTCTTTCACCTTAACATGGTCCAGATTTTCGTCCTTTTTTCAGCGTATTTCAGGTAGCTGACCAGCAGAAGACAGTACTACGGCTTTACATCCTTTCCATGGCACTTATTTGTAGCCAACAGTTTACTTCTTATGTTCATATCATATTCTAGTGTATATCTGTGGGTAGACATTGGTATCCAAGACGGAGATATGGCAATTTTAGACCAAGTTAGACTAAAAATAAAATAGTTTAAACCTTGTGAACGGAAATTTACCATTCAAAATGTCGTCACCCCTTGAAATTAATCTAGTATATATATATATATATATATATATATATATATATATATATATATATATATATATATATATATATATATATATATTTTCTTGCTACCTCAGACAGTATTATTCAGCTTAGAGGATGCACTTTGAATTGCACTTTTTAAAATACTCTTCACTAACTGCTTCACTATGCTATAGATTCATCCAAACTTCAGTAAAATTTTCTGTGAGTGCAGGGATAAACTACTCTAATAAGCCACCGAAGAAGGGCTTAAGCCAGTGAAGGTATTAAAATTATTGCAAATGTTTTAGCTTCGGAGTTCATGAGGCATACAATACAGGCATCATAATATCTCGGTTAATATTTCTGAGACATTCAGTACTGCTATATTATCTTCTTTCTTTCTTTCATTTTCTTTTTCATCTTCACCTGTATTAGGGCATCCCACGTGAGGCTGCTTTGTCCTACACTCGCCTCATCTCACCTAAACCTTCCTGGAAAAGAAGTGACTATGCTTTTTTCACCGTAACTTGGTCCAGATTTTCGTCCTTTTGTAGCTTATTTCGCATAATTCAGTGGCAGAAAAAGACAATACTATGGTTCTACACCCTCTTTCCATGGCACTTCTTCATGATTAACAACATATTAATTTTTTCTTGCAGTTCAGTAATCAAGATGGAGAGATGGCAATTTTAGGCAAAGTTATAGTGAAGGAACACAAGGGTCAAGAAAGGACTCTTTTTTTCTGTCCTTCCCTCTTCTCACTTAGACTCGCCAGGATAAGAGATAAAGCATAATTGCTGTGTAGTGTTAGTTGTATCTCTAGGTTCATCATAAATGTGAACCAAGTTGACTGCAGGCTGATGATGTCCTTCTCCGGCAGTCCATCCTCCTCATTTTGATGGGACTCGTAGGGAGCTGAGGGACGTTCATATAACCAGACAGCTGAGCCACCCAGTTATATCGGTGCCACCACATGAAGGCGTCCCTCTCCAGCATCCTAATTCGACTTCGTTTATGGGATTTCCCTCTTCTTGCGTCCTCACGACAAGAGTCAAGGGTTCTTTGTCCTGCCTTCTTTATTCCCACACAGAGAACCGAATCTCATTATTGTAAGGGTCTTTGTAACAGTTCTTTTTTGAGAGTTATTTTACCTCTTACACCTCAATATTCTCTTGCATGTGTGTTTTTTCTCTGCTTAATATTGACTTGATTTGCTTTCGTATCATCTGCGTATCTGTCTATCTATCTTTCTATCTATCTATCTATTGTCAGATGCCTTAATCCCGTAAGGTGTGGCCACAAACAAGTCACTTCCACTTTGTTTTCTGTCATTTGGCCCCCCTTCCTCCAAGCCACATCCCCTCTCTCATATATGAGTATCTCTCCACTCCATTCCTCCATCTCATCCTTGGTCTTCCTTTCTTCCTCGCATAGTAAAAGAAGCTATTAAGTGTAGTAGTAGTAGTAGTAGTAGTATTAGTAGTAGTGGTGGTGGTAGTCGTAGTGGTAGTGGTAGTCGTAATAGTGGTAGTGGTGGTAGTAATGGTCGTGGTGTTGGTGGTTGCAGTAGTTGTAGCAGTAGTCGTGGTGGTAGTGGTGGTGGTAGTAGTGATAGTGGTGGTAGTAGTGATAGTGGTGGTGGTGGTAGTAGTGGTGGTGGTGGTGGTGGTGGTAGTAGTTGCAATCCCAGGCTCATCTGGACGTGAACCCAGCGGACTATTGGCTAAAACTGTCCTCTTTCTGCAGTCCACCATTCTCTTTTTCGGGGATAGGAAGAAGATTGAGGGACATTTGTATAACTGGGCAACTCCACCGCCCGGTTATATCAGTGCCATACGGGAAGGCGTCCCTCTACATTACACAGGTTATGGTGTACTAGGCAAATTCAATCGCTAAGGAAAAGAAGTTACGGCAAATCTCCCCAGCCAACAAAATTAATATAAGGCTGAGAAAAAACAAAGGCTGGGGAGTAGCCGCGTTGGTGTCCCTGGTCATAGTTATAAACATTCTTAGCCAGTTCTTCCCATAAACAGGCCTTGATGTCAGTTAATCATTATCAGGAATATTTTTAGTTTCCTCGTCTTTTCCACTTTAATAATTACTCTGGTTTGATTGTGAAGCGTCTTTTAGCTGTACGATGTAGTATAAAGTACAAAAAAGCAGATTTGTGCATTAGTTAAGCTAAAGAAAATATATGAATGCGACCCCAGACGAGGCTCCTTTGTTCTGCCGAGCTCTCTTTCTCCTACTAACTCGAGGTCGTTGTGGCAGTGAGTGCGATGAGATGAGTGGATGTCACGCAGGTGGGAAAAAGTGTATGGGGAGATGATGTAGGTAGATATGGGTTTGATCACATAAACTGCCAATAATATAGAATGAATACTCTGTTTATAGCTAGACGCCTCAATCTCGTTAGGGGTGGCCACAACAAATTGCCTTGTCGCCCTGTCCCCTATGCCACCTCGCTGTCCTCCCCCGTACTTAACACCCCCCCAGTCTCCTATACTTCTCTACGCCATCCTTCCATCTCATCCTCAGAAGTCTTAAATATAGACCCCGGAATTTAGGATTAATCTAGGACTCGTACAACTCGTCCCTTCCAAAAGAAATTACGAGTTAAAATTAAGTGCCTTTCCATTCCATTTTTGTTTGGATAGTTTGCGATGAGAAGATTTGAGAACATAGGCAGCTGGAAAGACAGACTGAGGAAAGAATTGCAAGACTGACTGATTACATTTATGAA
Organism: Coenobita brevimanus; assembly: GCF_032717465.1. Classification (NCBI taxonomy): domain Eukaryota; kingdom Metazoa; phylum Arthropoda; class Malacostraca; order Decapoda; family Coenobitidae; genus Coenobita; species Coenobita brevimanus. The sequence continues at coordinate 6,052,376 of NC_136987.1, forward strand.
AGACTAAGGATATCGGTTAGTTCTTGCACTCGAGAGATGAACTTAGAAACGATAACTGTATTAATTTTATTCAGTTCTTTAAAATTTTCGATAAATGTGTGCATGTAATTTGTCCACTTTAATTTGACCCATTGCTCTATCTTGAATGCTGGGGTATAGCACGAGATTTACGCTAGAGTACTGTGCTCGTCAAGAGAATGTGTTAAGGTTGCAGAGCTGTATTATCATCTTGTTCTGTCACTGAGTTACAGAAATAAGCTGCAAAAGGGCTAAAATTTTCGCCAAGTTAGTGTGGACGGGCTATAGTAATTGGTCCATCCCCATTCCGACTCTACAGTATAATCAACTGACGATGGGGAGGCAGGAAGTTCATCTAGTCTGAGCAAATGCCAGCTATTCTCCTAACGCCCTCACAGAACCTCATACTGTCGCTGGAAATGTATGGAGTTACGGGCATTGATTAGACAAATATTACACCTTTTCTAACTGCTCTCCGCTCCCTACCCTCCGTTGGATGAGAAAGGCGTGATACGTTTCTCAGCCTACAGACGACTCTTTGATACACTGTGCCAGGGAGGAAAGTAGCGGATATATAGTTAGTGTGAAGTATGAAGCAGGCGCAGTGGAATGGTAGGTAAACTTATGTCTGCCTGTACATCATTTATCAGTATAAGTAATTTCAAGCAAAGGAGAATTAATGCTCGGTACATCAAACTAAAGCTAAGTAAAGGAGTGTTGTATTATTAATGTATATGGACGTAAAGCCGTGTATAATGGTGTGTATTTCAAAACAAAGACTCCTTAGCTAGTAAATAAAGGCGTTGAGGTGTCACTGATGGGAGAATCTCGGTACTTCACCAAGCCCTACTTTACCATATAGTGTCTACGTTGAGGGTGACTCTTTTATATACTTTCTACTCTCTCTCTCTCTCTCTCTCTCTCACAGTGTGTGTGTGTGTGTGTGTGTGTGTGTGTGTGTGTGTGTGTGTGTGTGTGTTCATATCTGTCTGTCTGTCTGTTTGTGTGTCTGTCTGTCTCTCTCTGTCAGTGTGTGTGTGTGTGTGTGTGTGTGTATGTCTGTCATTGTCTCTATCTGTCTGTCTGTCTGTCTGTCACTGTCTCTATCTGTCTGTCTGTCTGTCTGTCACTGTCTCTATCTGTCTGTCTGTCTGTCTGTCACTGTCTCTATCTGTCTGTCTGTCTGTCTGTCACTGTCTCTATCTGTCTGTCTGTCTGTCTGTCTGTCTCACTCGTCGCAGCTATCGGATCACACTCAGGACGGGTACTTTCAGCAGCGAGTGTACACCTATGCAATTAACCCCTTCCCGCAGAGAATTTATTTTCATTTAACTTTTGCTGACACTTGGGAACTTTCTCGTGGGACCATCGATACTACAGGTGGTTCAGGTAGGCTAATATTCTTTCTCTTTTTTTCTTAAGAGAGAGAGAGAGAGAGAGAGAGAGAGAGAGAGAGAGAGAGAGAGAGAGAGAGAGGTTCGATAATTTTCACAGCGAAGAATGCAGCTCTATCAGTAAGGCAGGTGCGCGTGCATGTGTGTGTGTGTGTGTGTGTGTGTGTCAGATGCTACTGTGGACGTGTACATTACAGGATTAATGGATATAACAAAACTATATTTATTTTCACCCACTGCTGCACCTGGGCCTTATATAAAAAAAAATTCCATTCTATGTAAAAGTTTATTTCGAGCGAGAGATGTCACTTTTTTTTTTTTTCCAGCTTGTATACCAGATCTTTATTTGCTCTCCAATCTGGACGTAAGATCACTGACGTCAATCGTAACTTTACCCTCGCGAACGCAGTAACCTTATTTTGTATTCATTTTTACTATTTTCAGTCGATTTATTCAACTTTGGACAGAGTTATAATGATGAAGAGGTGAATAAAGGCACTATCCAATCCTTCAGCTGGAAAATGAGTAGATAGACAGTCTTTTTAACTCTATTTTTAATCCTGACAATTTGGAACTAGGTGTCAAAAGGAGTATATTATAATTACGTACTTGGTCCAAAGGCTAAAACCATCTCTATCACGTGTTTAGGCTTCAGAATCTCTCCCAACACTACTTTTTTCATCGCGTCATCAGGGAGCTTAAATTTGTCAGGGCCTTGTTCCTCATTTTTACACGCAAAGTTCAGGATAAATATAAAGCATCGGGGAGGCGAAAAACAGCGTAAAACAAGGCGTAAAGTGCTTGATAGAAAAGGGTGGAGACATGACTCAGGAAGGGGTGTCAGTGAGGCGACTTTGAAAATTAAGGGAAACGTGAACCAATACGAAAGAAGGGAAACATGAACCAATGAGGGAAACATGAACCAATGTAAAAGGAGGGAAACACGAACCAGTAAAGAGAAGGGAAACGTGAATCAATATATAAAATAAGGGAAACATGAACGAAGAAGAGAAAAATGAACCAATATTAAGGAAGGGAAACATGAACCAATATAATAGAAGGGAAACATGAACCAATATAATAGAAGGGAAACATGAACCAATATTAAGGAAGGGAAACATGAACCAATATAATAGAAGGGAAACATGAACCAATATTAAGGAAGGGAAACATGAACCAATATAATAGAAGGGAAACATGAACCAATATTAAGGAAGGGAAACATGAACCAATATAATAGAAGGGAAACATGAACCAAGAAGATGTCGAAAGTAAGGTCACTAGAGTCAGTTTATTTTCATCTGACAAAACTGGGCCACTCTCATAACTTGAATTCTAAGTCATGGGCGTATGAAGTTTGATGAGCCTTGGTTATGGGGTAGGAACGAGTCTCCTTGGTTACTAGTCAATTTTATACTCCAGTCTGACCACACCTGCCAACCAACTTAGCCAAAAGAAGTTACGGATTTTTGGCAAATGAAATAAAGCGGACTGTAATAATAAAGACGATTAATTTGAGCAAAGAATCATAAACTAAGCCTGAGGGGTTCTTGTCCCTACTCATTAACGACCTCTTCATGGCACGACACATCATTCTCCCTTCCGTCCTCGGGCATCTTACCTCTCCATCTCGTTCTTGGTCTTCCTCATCTCCTCCTCCCAACTTCCTCACCCTGATATACTTAGTCTCCCATTCTCCATTCTCTCCACGTGGCCAGACCACCTGAGAGTGTTTGTTTTAAATTTTCCCACATAAAATAAAACAATTGTGTATAAAAGCAGTATTACATGACTTAGGAAAAAGCATTAATTAAGGAGTATGATCTAAAGAATGTGGGAAAGAAACAGCTCAATAAAACGTACCTAATACAAGCAAACTAAGAATATGAACCGAACGGAAGCCTAAAATAAGGAAGCCAAAAATGATTAAAAATGAAGTAAATCTACACATGCTATATTTGCCTGAGAGAGGACTGATTATTAGTGTAGGAAGAATGTGTCCACCTTTGGCTGAAGCAAAAATACACAGAACACGTAGCTTTAATGATGAAAATAATGGAGGCTGAAATGAGATGCCAAATTTTCAAGAAGGACGGGAAATATGATCACAACTCCCAGGTGTATGTTATCGTGCTAACAGACACACAGACACAGACAATCTGAAAACAATACCAGCTTCGCTATCGCGGCTGGCAAACACGGCATACTGTTTAAGATTATGGCCAGTTTATAATTCTGAACCATATCGTCTGGCGAAAGCAGGGATACAAAACAAGGGTTCGAACCTGCTCACTGAACCGAAGCAACGTAACATAGTATCGTGGATTTGATCATTAGCAAATCAAGTACTGTACTGCACATATCCAGCTTTACACATATCACCGTACTGAATGCTTAGATGCAACATAAAGCAGAGTCATTAATATGTAAGAGAGGAATCAGGAGAAAAAAAAAAAAAAAGGTGATTGCAGGAATAATGCTTCTCCTGACTCCCTGATTTCTAACTTAATTATTCTAACTAATAGGGATTTATAATAAAGACGAGGGGCTTTTCTTAATCTGTAACATCGTGTGACGGCAACAAGGATATAAAACAAGGGCTGGAACCCGCTCTCCGGCAAAAGCATCGCGGGGTTTGATCATTAGCATAGGAAGGCTGCGTCCAACTTTGCTCATTACCGGCACGCGAGGGAGTCCCGGGCCAGCACCAGCCACACCAACTTTCTGATTGAGTTGTGGCTTTTAATCAGCTTTCTTACCTGGATTAATTAAGAGCAATTTGGTATTCGTAGCAGGGGAGAGAGCGAGACGAGGAAGTTGGACTAATGTCTTTAACTTTCACAGCGAGAGGTCATGCTGCTGCTAATGGATGTAGGAGCCTGTATACATACATTTATTCATTTGTAGAGTTACCGTTAATTAGGAAGTGTGAGTTACGAATGACTTCATAGAAAATTATATCAGCTTATTTAAATAACGAGAGGCAGTGGCGCTTTTCATGGCTGAAGAATATCTATCTATCTATATATACAATGTGTCCCAGGAGGAAAGGATGTAACTTTGGGTAAAGATAGATAAGGGAATTCTAAGCAATAAAATAATGTTAAATCAACATGTGTCCAAACCTAAATTGTTACGGAACTACAGTTACTAACGACCTTATAGGCTAATTATGACGAGACCATTTTCGCCAATAAGGCCCTCGTGATTCTTGCTCCAAACGGTTGAGATTTGGGGAGATGTTCATATAACATTTTCTGCATTGAATTCCCTCATCTATCATTTCCCGAAGTTATGCCCTTTCCTCCATGGACACTTTACGTATATTAATGACAGGTTGTAATAACACTGTACAGTACTGAGTCGTCATCTGTGTGGAGCTCGAATCCACCTCACCACTGCAGGTCTAACAGGTGTATGACGGTCACGTAGTTATGGCGATTTTCCTTTCGGATCCACACACTCTGACCTATTGCAGTTTAAGTGGTAGTGAACCTACCAAAATTATCTGGAAAAAGCAATCATTTAACGGAAATGAGAGCGCAGATTTTAAGGCAAGGTCTGACTGTTTAAGTTGATTATGCGTGGCTAAATTTGACCCAGTGCAATGACTTAATGTTCTCAAAAACAATATATGACTTCACGGGGTGTTCCTCAACCTTACCACCAAGTTTGGTTGAAATTAGTAAAAGACTATATGAGTTACTTCATTCATACACACACACACACACACACACACACACACACACACACACACACACACACACACACACACACACACACACACACACACACACACACACACACACACACACACACACACACACACACAAACACACAAACACCTGCCCTGGCATCACGAGTGCTGGTGTAAAAATCTCCTCGGTGTTTGGAAAGCATTGCACTTTCCACCTGCTGCCTTCCATTCATTCTCACAAGCCACACATTCCAATAGAGAGGCCTGACCTGGTCTCCTCGCTACACCCTCCAGCATCCTTTTCCCAATTTGTTTTCTCCTCTGTACCACTCACGTCCTCTCTCTCTCTCTCTCTCTCTCTCTCTCTCTCTCGTACCTTGATGTCTTTCCTGGATGAGGCTCCAACACACACACACACACACACACACACACACACACACACACACACACACACACACCTCGCTGTCTGTAAACAACTCAGTCTCTCAAGGCCACCGCGTATTTATCTTATTTTAAAGGTGGAGGTTGTGTGGAGGACGTAAATACTGTGGTTTGTATTCTCGTCGGTTAAGAAAGCTCCCTAACACCTTTTCCTAAGTGATTTATTTTGTTTATTACATCTCATTGTCCTCTTTTGTGTTACATAAATCCTAGCATCTTTCTCAAGTGACTTATTTTGTTTGTTACTCCTTGTTGTCCTCATCTGTGATACATAAATCCTTTCAGTATTGCCAGACTTTGCAAATATACCGGACAAATGGACATATTAACTACCCATATCCAAGATTAAAGCGCTAATTAAAAGGTGTTAGGGAGCCTCCTTATCCAAAGAAAATGCGAGTGTTGGTCATGTTGATATATTTTCTATCCATCTCATCCAGCCTGATTTGCACAAGGTTAGTGAGGATACTGTATTAATTATTCTTGCTGAAATACCGTGGAATGTAACAAACTGGAGGAAAAAACACCCAATGCAGAAAAAGCCAATGTGATATACTGAACGCATCTCCTGTGACTGCTTTTCTTTTCTTTTTTTCGCTGATGAAGCCGTCTCAGGCGAAAATTTGAATAAAACCTTGGGCCCTTCTCTGCATCTGGTGATTTTCCTTCAGCTACTCGTGTTCATGTGCAACGTCTTGGTTTTAGGTGGTGGCCACAAGCTGAATAGGAGATGCAAGACGATGATAATCCAAAGAAAAGTGTATTGAGAAATAGACAAGTTTTAGGAAGATGTAAGGTACAGTAGCCAATGAAAAAACTAAGGACACGTTTATGATGGGAAATAGTATAAACGTAGCCAAAACAAAGATAGGTGAGCTTATGATAAAGTTTTTGAAAACCAGTGAGCGCAACAGGCGAAATGATTGTAAAAAAAAAAAAAAAAATGAGCGATGATTAAGATGTGGACCAGAATGGGATCAACTATGTTATTTTTACGTTAACTTGGCCGATTATATTTTTCTCCATCTTATTTCAAATAAATCAGTGGAAAAAAAAAAAAGATAATGCTATGGTGTACCTACCATACCACTTCTTCGTGGCTAGCATCATAATCAAGCGTTAATGTCTTGCTAGAACTCGACATTCAAGAAGGAGAGACTATATATAAAACTGTACCAAATAAAATATCTACTTATTGTGAGTGGTTTGGAATAGTTACCCCTCCCAAAGGGAACGTCTTCTCTGGAGCCGAACTCGATAGAACACGGTACCAGGTGAGGGTAGGGTCACCTGTACCAGGCATTTCTAAGCTCAGGGGAGCAATACCTCTGTGAATTTTCGATGTTTCTCATAAAAAGCGGAGGTTTTAGCGCCCCCAAAATCGAAAATCTGCCGGGATTGGGGGAGGTCATTGGTGAAAAATCTGCCAGGATGCGGTGGGATATATATATATATATATATATATATATATCTATATATATATATATATATATATATATATATATATATATATGGCACCTGGTGATTTAGTGGGTAATTACGTAGCTTCAATTGGATTGAGCCGATGAAAGTAAATTGGGAGACTTCCATTGCGATGACTGCTGCTTTGTCTCCCGGTCATAACCATAAACCCATGATTCATCGCCAATTATGACCTTGGAGATGAAGGTGGCGTCATCTCTGACCTGATTCTTGAGCTCCCTGTAAACTGCAACGAGATGTGCCTTCTGCTCGTCACTCAGCACTCTTGGCACAAATTTTGTAGCGATGCGTCTCTGCCCAACACGTCCGACAAAATGCGTTGCACGCTCCCGTACGACAGTCCAGCAATATCAGAAACATGGATAGTTCGTCTACGATCTACAAGGATAGCCTGACGAACATTTCCAACGTTTTCTGGTCTTGTTGCCATTGACTGTCGTCCAGAATGGTCATCGTCTTCGACGAACGTTCGCTCTTCCTTGAACCGCTTGTACCAGAAAAATGTTCTGCTTTGGGACATGACAGTGTCACCAAAGGCTTGCTGAAGCAACCGGTGAGTTTCTGCAGCCATCTTGTTGATCTTGAAGCAGAATTTGATGCAGGTTCTTTGTTCCGTGAGGTCCGCCATTGCAAAACCGCCAAACCAGCTACACACCGCATTACAATAGTAAGCGTAGCTCAACAACACGTCTGCTCACAGACACAAACGGGACCACACTGACACACAAGGGATGCTGCTGACTCCTCCTAGTGGCAAAAGGCAAAACTGCAAACAGTTGGCTCCCACTGTTCAAATTCTATATATATATATATATATATATATATATATATATATATATATATATATATATATATATATATATATATATATATATATATACAGAGAGAGAGAGAGAGAGAGAGAGAGAGAGAGAGAGAGAGAGAGAGAGAGAGAGAAGGGCAGCATAATTTGGGGAGACCTATGAACGAGGTAAATGAAGGCCATATCTAACCTCTCCAGTTCGAATGGTCTATACTAAGGTGAAGGGGGTAGTCCAGAGGTAGGAAAATAAATTATAAAATATGGGACATTAGACTGAAGTGTTAATTCTTGGCTAAAGCTTCCATCGAGACGGTCTGTTACCTTTTACCAGAGGTGGGCTATTCTGACCTTAATAAAATCGTCTGTGTTGGCTAGAAAATATAGAAAACTTCATATTTCCCATCCAAAGAGTAAAACCAAGAAGAGAGTTGAGGGAGAAGTATGAACAAGAAGCGGTGCCAAGGCACAGCAAACCAACCCCCGGCAGTCATTTTAGTGCTGACGTATAAACACAACAGTATATCTAGTCAAAGATGTCACATATCAAATTTGGAGTAAAGCTGGTGAAATTGACGATTTTATGCCCATTTGAAATTTCAGGCGGACCCATCTGACATTGACTCCCCTACCGCTAACTAGGGGGTGACCCGCCTGATGTAATGAGGCATGTTATAGGATACAGATTTGAAAGATGCACCTTTAGGTTTTGGTTTCATGTTGATATGACGAAGTTGATAGGAGTTATGGCGAGAAAACTTTTTTTTTTTTTTTTTTTTTTTTTGCATATTTTTGGGCCTACAGCCTGGGCCTTGGCCCAGTTTGGCCCAAAATTTAATCAGGTGATCAGGTCATAGTCCATCATTCCTGTAATTTTAGTCAAAATCGCACCGTACTGTAGTTTTCGCGTAAAGTTGCTAACAGACAGATGTGGTATGGTGTGATTTGGTGTGGTGTGGTGTGATGTGGTATGGTGTGATGTGGTGTGGTGTGGTGTGATGTGGTATGGTGTGATTTGGTGTGGTGTGGTGTGATGTGGTATGGTGTGATTTGGTGTGGTGTGGTGCGATGTGGTTTGGTGTGGTGCGATTTGCTGTTGTGTGGAGTGGTGTAACTTCGCCAAACTCCTTAAAGACTAAGATGTGAAACCCCTCGCGTCCGAAAATCACTAATGAGAGACGGAAGGACAGGGCCTCTCCAATAAATACCCCAGCATCGAAAAATCTCTAAATACGACGAAAACGGTCTGATGGAAGCAAGAAAAGAATATAAAACAAATCACCGTGGTAATGGGCTAAAAGAAGGGACATTTATTGACAGTAATCTTAGGGAGAATATATATCAGTAGATTTTGATGACCCAGGTGAGGCGAACCTGTCGTGTTAATATTCACAAAATGAGATATGTATAACCTTAATTCGTCCTCACCTACCACTCCTTTGTTTTAGCCTGTCCTAAATTTGTCTCTCTTCCTCCATCTCTTCTTCTCTCTCTCTCCCACTCCCTCTCTCCTTCTCTCCCTCCCTCTCCCCTCTCTCTCTTATATTTTTCTTCCTTTTCCCTCTCAGTTCTGACCTCTCTTTCCCTTTATCCCTGTACTTTTCTCCCTTATTCTCCTTTATTTCTCCTCCCTTACCTTCTCTGTTCGTTCTTCTTTCACTTCTCTCATCCCTTCCTCCCTTCATTCTTTCTTCTCTCCTCTCCAATTTCTCTCCATCTTCTCTTCTAGTTCCTCTCACCTTCTCTCCTTCGTGTTTCTCTTCCCTCTTCCCTTTTTTGCTCCTTTTCTCTCTCCTCTCTTTCCTCCTTTATACTTTCATTTTTCTCTCTCCTACCTCCCCCCCTCCATTCTTCTCTTTTCTCATATTTTTTTTTCTTTACCATCTCCCTTATTACTATCTCTTCATTTTTTCTTCCCTGTCACATTACTCCTTTTCACCTCCTTTATTCTCTCCTCCCCCTCCATTTTTCTTTCCTCCTTTTGCCATTTATCTCCATTTCTCCTACTCTTTCTCTCCTCTTTCTAATTTCACTCCGTCTATTTCTTTCTCAGTCCCTCCTTCCCCCGTCAGCTTCACTATTCTGCTAGTATTAACACATTTCATTCCTAATTTTCTCAGCTACTTCACATTTCCTTTCTCTCTCTCTCTCTCTCTCTCTCTCTCTCTCTCTCTCTTACATTCCACTCCACCTACTCTCTTTTCGTCTTATCTAGTTCCCAGTTTCCTCTCCCAGTTCACACTCCACCCAGTTCTCTCTCTCTCTCTCTCTCTCTCTCTCTCTGTCCTAGCCTTCCTCCTCATCTCAGTATGAGTGGCTTTTTTTTATATTTCTTAACACCAATTCCTTAGTGACTTACTCTTCACATTACACCTACATCATCCGATTTTTAAGTAACTCCTCTGCCTTAGCGATTTTTTTTTTTCACATTACACCTGGATAATCCTCTTTTTTGTCACTGAATCGAGCTTTCTAGTTAATGATATGTAAGGTGGTTTGGAAGCAGCCCCCCACTAGAAGCTCACCTGGCTCAGTGTGCTGGTGTGGGCGAGGAAGTAGAAGAAAAGAAATAAAAATAGTAGGATAGATACTGATAATGCCAACTAAACCGTCCCCTCAATACACAAATAACCACCCAGGGAAGTGGAAGAGATTAATATAACCACCCCTGAGGCAGCATACTAGAGAATGTTACTGAATTGCAAAGACGTCCTCGAGCTGACGGAATTAAATGTCTCAAAAAAGTCTGCCATAATTCTTGTTGTGGTCTGGAAGTCGATAATATTTAACTGTTCAGGTTCTTTCCATACAGGGGATCTCTTCTAAGATGTAAAAAAAATCGTCTGGCTGTAGCAAGAACAAGATTTTAAAACCAGTCATCAAACGCAGAGATCTGAGTGTAAAGGTCCCAAGAACTAAAGGTGTACGAGAAATCAACACTAGAACAGTCACGCATTTCTTCATATCACTGCTGCCAATATGAACACTTTAATTATATCTGACTTTATGTTTGTGATTTCTAGTACATTTTTAGTATTGTAAAGCACGCTGTCTCCTATATCACCAACTGTGTAATTTTCTCACTGGTGGAGGCACGGATATACTCGTACCTCCTTTTGGTGACTGAGATACATTTAGACTTTTTATTCTGGCTAAAACAATGGATTGTAATCAGGTGAAGGAAGCCTCTCATAGTAAAGTACGAGTATTAGGGATGAGGTGCGATGTTAGGGTAATGAGGTGTGGAGTGTAATGCAGTAGTCAAGAGAAGAGACCAGCGTAGAAAAAATGGATACATAACGAGAGATGAAAGTTAAAATAATAATAATAATGATAATAATAATAATAATAATAATAATAATAAAATAAAAGGATGAAAGTGGAATTATGCTCCCAGGTGAAACGGAAACACACATTGAGTTTTTCACCATATCTCTTAACTCCTTATATCAAATTACGTGTTTTATTCGATCTTTCACGCCACTTCCAGACCAGCGTATTCAACCTCGGAAACGTTTTTATCTGAAGAATATAATGAGAGCTGTATCGACCGTGTGCCCTGCTTTACGTCATTATCCCGTCGAGGTGAGGACAAAGAAATAGGACTGGTGAATAGGGGAATGGGTGGAATGGGCAGGAAATTTGATGGGCGGTGACAAGGACCCCTATTTTAATCAGCCAAGGAACCTCCCTGATGCCTTTTCTTAAGCGGTTTCTTTTGCTTATTACACCTTACTGTCCTCCTAAGTGTAACAACAGTCCTTCCAATATCATTATACTCTGCATAAATAACGTATAAAAGGATATTTACCAGCCATATCCCAAAATAAATCGCTAAGGAAAAGAGGTTAGAGAGCTTCCTTAACCGACGAGACTACGGGTCAGGGAGAGAGAAGTACACCCTGTGAAAATATGTGTTGTAAAATAAGAGGTTTGAGAACAGTGTAGATTTGCTTCCGAACACCCTCCAAGAAAGTGCTAAGGAGGTTAAAGAACTGAGTGTGGAGGACAAAGGATATGTTAGGATGGGCTGGCATTATGGTGAGGTATGTGGAGGGACCGTGAGAGTATGCCCTGTGAAAATGGGTGCTGTGGAATTAATGGCATGACTACAGTGAAGGATAATTTCATAGTCTGAATAATAATAATGATGATAATAATAATGAAAATACTACTACTACTACTACTACTACTACTAATGGTGGTGATGATGATAACAACAGCAGCAGCAATAACACCATCACCATCACCACCACCACCACCACCACCATCACCACCACCACCACCACCACCACCATCACCACCACTACCAACAACAACGACAACAACAACAACTGACAATCATCATCATCATCATCATCATCATCATAATCACAATCTTGCACTTCTGTTATCTACCAGGCATTTGACACAGGTTAAAATCTCCGTTAAGCTGAACAGGATAGTGTGGCTGCAGCAAAAATATAACACAAATAACATACTCGCAGTGAGGGGGTTAAACCAGTTCCTTAAGCCTGATCCAGGTCCCTCACCCTCTTAGGGAAAGAAAATCAATCTAAGAAAATGGCCAGGGAGACTCAAACTAACTTTCTCCATAATGGCTAAAAACTTCAACCACTCTCCAGGATGTCCCATTTCTCTTCCTAGTCACATCGACCTCCTATTTATCTTTCCAACATTTTCCCTCGTCTACAGAGTCGCTAAAACTGTCAGTGGGATCACACATGGCTGCACACTCGCTACACATTGTCTTAGACGCTACTGGAATTTATTACCTCCCTTTTCCGTGGTACTTCCAGACGATTTGGTTTGGTTTAAGAGACACTTTTGAACTGACGGGTTTGATGTAGCCTTCATTAACTCCTCCGCTGCAAGATACCTACCTCAGTTTGAAGGAAATCGCCTGGTACTGGCCTGATAAGAAAAAAAAAATGAAGTTATAATATGTTTTCAAAGTGCTACACTCTCCTTAAAGTAAAATAAAGCAAAATAGTGAGGCACTGCGAAAAAAATTATGTTATAAAATCGTGCAATAACGGAGTTTATTAAAATCAAATCCTGAAAGTGACAAGATTATTACATGAAGAATAAATGCCTTTAACGGCAAAGGCTATGTAAGACCATGACAAATGCTCTGTCTTCTTCATGCACCAAAAATTAGTAGAGATGCTGGGTATAGTATTTGGAACAGTTGAAGAGCAATATTTTGTCACGTTACATCCTCACAATTATATCTCTCGCAGTTTCATATATCATAAGACTTGAGTAACGTTACTAG
>NC_136987.1:6070484-6097984 GCF_032717465.1 Coenobita brevimanus
GTTATTGTTATTATTATTATTATTATTATTATTATTATTATTATTATTGTTGTTGTTGTTGTTGTTGTTATTATTATTATTATTATTATTATTATTATTATTATCATTATTATTATCATCATTATTATTACTATTATTATTATTATTATTATTATTATTATTGTTTTACTTTCAGCTTGAGGGCTTTTTCGTTTTCTTACCGCTATCCACAAAATAACTGTAATCACATCAACATAGACTTTAGAGACTGGAGGAGTTAAATATAGCTAAATATAGTTTTCGTATTATAATGTTTCTTAAGGATTGTCACAACTTGAATATGATTGAAATTCATGCATTTTATTCATATTTGGATGATTTTACACGATATTTCCCCTATAATAACTTCATCAATTTAGCATAGCCATCATGAACTAATCCTTCGGGCCAGCCATATGTGAGCTCTGTTACTGGGATCTCAGTGACCTGCATAAATAAATAAATAAATAAATGAATAAATACTCATATTATCTTGGGTAGTCAGATAAAAAATTGGACATCACACAAAAGGGATGAAAATAAATTGCCACAAGAGAAATTTGCAGGTGTCTGTATGTTTGCGTGAGGCTTAAAGAGGAGCACATCTGGGTGAAAGCTGCCGTTGTTAAATATCCTAAACACTGAGAATATATACATGTTTTTTGTTGAACTATCCTCTCCCTAAATTTTCAGAACTACTCTCTCTCACACACACACACACACACACACACACACACACACACACACACACACACACATACACACACACACACACACACACAAACACACACATTTACTTGAGTCAATTTCAGGCTCAATGAAACTCTAAAGAAATGATAGAAGAATGAATATTTTGTCAAAGGAGTATATTCAGTGCATACTGTATTGGGAGAAAAAATTAAAAAAAAAAAGTTTCTGGGCAAAATGATCGGTGGCAGAACTTCATTTTTTTGTTGTTGCTGAGGAAATGGCAATGCGATTTATCTTAAAACGATTATGAAAAGAGAAAGGAATAAGACTGATAATTATGACTATTGTCCTACTTGGAAGAAATGATGAAAGAGGTTAATATTAAAGAAGAAACACAATATTTTCCATTTACTAGTTGCCATATTCTGGGAGATCAGTTGGCACACACCTAATTACACAGCGAGATAGTGCTGTCCACAGGGATTCCAGTAGCAATATCTGTAGATGTAACACTCCATAACTGAGGTTCACTGCAAGAGGTTCACTGCAAAAGGTAAGGCTCATTGCAAGAGGTTCACTGCAAGAGTTTAACTACAAAAGGTTCACTGTAAGGGGTTCACTGCAAGAGGTTCACTGCAGGAGGTTCAATGCAAGAGGCGCACTGCAAGAGGTTTACTGCAAGAGGCGCACTGCAAGAGGTTCACTGCAAGAGGTTCACTGCAAGAGGTTCACTACAAGAGGTTCACTGCAAGAGATTCACTACAAGAGGTTCACTGCAAGAGGTTCACTACAAGAGGTTCACTGCAAGAGATTCACTACAAGAGGTTCACTGCAAGAGGTTCACTGCAAGAGGTTCACTACAAGAGGTTCACTGCAAGAGATCCACCGCAAGAGGTTCACTGCTAGAGGCTCGCTACAAGAGGTTCACGGCAAGAGGCTCACTGCAAGAGACTCACTGGGAGAGGTTCTTGGCAAAAGGTTCATTGCTAGAGGTTCACAGCAAAAGGTTCGCCGCTAGAGGCTCACTGCAAGACGTTCACAAGAGGCGAAGCTCACTGCAAGAGGTTAACTGCAAAAGGTTCATTGCAAGAGGTTCACTGCAAAAGCTCCACTGCAAGAGGTCCATTGTAAGAGGTTCACAGTAAGCGGTTCATTGTAAAAGGTTCACCGCAGGAAGTTCAGTGCAAGAGGTTTACTGCAAGACCGGATATAAATTAGACCAATACTTATATTCATGTAGTACAAATTCACGGAACAAAAGCGTGGGCTTTGAGAAGAAAGGAAGATAAATTATTAGAGAAGAGAGATATGAGATTAGTGGGAGAGATAATGGGTATTTCATTAATAGAGAGCCTAAAAAATTATGAAGTGAGGAAACTAAGAGGAGTGATGTGTATAGCGAAGGTAAAAAGGGGAAAGATTTTGTTGGTACGGACATGCAGTAAGAATGAATGAAGAAGAATCAGTGGATGGCGTGAAGGGAGTCGATGGGGGTAATGAAGACTGGAATGAGACGGTGATTTAGGTGGGGAGATGGTGTGGAGGGAGACATGAGAGGACTGGGCATTCTGGAGGTGGACTCGGCAGATGGAAGACTGTGGAGGAGCTATACTAGAATGGTCAGTCACTCCTGCGAATAAGCCTAAGAAGAAGCACGACCAGACCTCTTCTTCGGAGAGAGAGAGAGCAGACTTTTTATTTTCTAAGCTTAAATTCTCAACTAGAACAACTTTTCAATGCTGAGCAGTTTTGATGCCATTTCCAAGGTATTACCGTATATTATCACTCCCTATTAACACCCTTATTAGTTAAATCAGATGATAAACACAGGAACATCCCTCAGCATCATGCTCAGTTTTGCCGTGGGTGCCGTTGTTGCTAATGAAACCCACGTGATGAAGTGCTATACAGGTGATCAGCACTGTAGGAATTTTGCGCATCAGGGACGTAGTTGGAGTCAGGAAACCAACGATCGCATGCTTGAGCCTTAAGCTGCGAAGAGGAAGCAACGCCACTTTAGGCCTCCACATCATAGCTGAGACCTACTGTGTTGACTCAGTTTCTTCTTTCTTCCAAACACTTTTCACTTCGGTACCATTCCCTCATTTCTTCAACAATCTAGTTCAGACTTTGTAGAGTTTTTCCTTGGGCAAATACCCTCTGACTTTTTCTTTTACCTTTTGTTATATTTAGGTCTTTTTAAACTTTATGGGGTCACTTTTGAAACCATAAAGACATAAATTTGGGGATCCTATGTTCAATTATTCAACACGGCAATTTGCACAGAAGTGTGAACAGTGTACTGGATCTGTGTGGATACCATCTTACATTCCCTTAAGAACGCTGGCAATCTTAAACTGAAGACGATTTTTGAGGCACGTGACGAAGATAAAACATTCCTTGCCTCAGTGTATCATTCCGGGTGACGGCTAATAACCTTTGACGTTCCATAAATATCCATAGGAAATTTAGGGCCTGCCTCCCCCTTCGCCGTACAAGCTTTAAATATATAGCCGTGAAGATCCATAAATATATTCCCAGGTTGATGGTCTGACGTGATGGCGGGAACTCGAGGATGCTGTAAGTGTCCGGGATGCAGAAGGCAGGAAAAATGCGAAAGGTGTGACTGAGAAATATAGCAGTGTGTGGTGTGGCGGTTTGGGTGTGACGGGGTGGTGTGTGAGTGTGTGGTGCGGCAGTGTCAGGTGTGGTAGTGCACAGTGTGGAAAGATGACGTAGTGTGTGGTGTGGCAGTGTGAGATAAATCAGCGTGAGATGTAATAGTGTAAGGAGAAAAATATGACGGTGAGAAATGAGGTGGTGTGAAGCGTGAACTTATCTGGTTTAAGACTGTGTTTTTAACGTAAGAGAAGAATGAATTAATTAAAAAAAACAAAACTGAAGGGTGGGAGCTTGCATTAGATTCTCCCTACTTAAGGAAGATGCACAAATGAAAGCATAAATCAAGACCATATCATTTTAAGGAGACGGGAGACACTGTGTTTAAACGACTGGAGGTCATAGACAAAGGGAAAGACGAAGGGAGGAAGGGTGTTTGAAAGCTGACCAATTGTGCAGATGAAGGTCAATTCTTGCAACAGGAAGGTGATCACAAGAGGGGCGATTGTGTGTTCTCCAAAGGATGTTGTATGTCCGCGTGAAGGGTGAAGTGCTGGAAATAAAGTAAAACAGTTATCATTAAATTAGCAATAACGGAGACAGGTAAACAGAACACACACACACACACACACACACACACACACACACACACACACACACACACACACACACACACACACACACACACACACACACACACACACACACACACACACACACACACACACACACACACACACACACACACACACACACACACACACACACACACACACACACACACACACACACACACACACACACACACACACACACACACACACACACACACACACACACACACACACACACACACACAGAGAGAGAGAGAGAGAGAGAGAGAGAGAGAGAGAGAGTGTCCATTATTCCACTCCACTTGCTCTATACACCACCCTCTCTTCCTGTTTACCCCATTAACCCACTTCACCTCCACATCACAGCCTCCTCCCCTTCTTCTTACATTTTTCCCTCCATTTCGCATTTCTCTCCTCCTTCATTCTCTCTTCCCTCCACCCACATCTTATCCCCCTCTACCTCTCCCTACATCCCTCCATCCACTTCCCTTCCTCTACAAATCAGCCGTTCCCTCCACCTCAAATTTGACTATCACTTTCTTCCACTTCTTTCCCTCCACATTTTTCATTCCACTTTCTTCCCTTCCCTCCATGTCATATTTTCCTCCACCTCATTCCCTCCACATGCCTCTCTTCCCTCCACCCCATCTCGTTTTTCCCTCCTCATCACATTTTCCTCTGTCACATATCCGTCCACAGCTTTCCCTCCACATAAAATTCCCTCCACATTCCTCTCTTCCCTCCACCTACTTCCACTTTTTGCTCCATATCACAGTTCCCTCTACACCTGTCTCCTTCCTCCTCATTAAATCACCTTCCACTTCTCCTCCTCTGATTTTCCCTCCATATCACATTTCTTTCCTCTTCCCTTCCTACATATACCTCCCTCCCTGTCATATTTCCTTTCCCTCCACATTTACTCCCCCTCCGCCTTCTCTCCCTTCTCTCCTCCATTCATCTCCTCTTCCTCCTCCTCCTTTCCCAGCTCTTCGTCCTCCTCCTCCTCCTCCTCCCTTCCCATATCTCCCCTCCTTCCACCTTTCACTCTCTTCCTCCTCCCTCTTCTCGTCTCCTCTCATCCTTCCTCTCTCTCTTCTTTACGTCTATCTCCTTTCTCTTTACTTTCTTCTACCCTTGTCTCTCCTCCTCCTTCCCCTCCTCTTCTCTTCCTCTCCAGTCCTCTCCATTCCTCCTCAACCCCCTCTCATCCTCTACAACGCCCACCCTCCTCCCCTCCCTCTTACATCCTTTCCTTCCCCCTCCAACCCCTCTCTCCCTCTCTAACCCCCTCTCTCCCTCTTCAACCCCCTCCCTTCCCCTCCATCCCCCTTCCTCCTTCTCCAGCCCCCTTTTCGTTCTCCAACCCCCACTCTCTCTCTCTCTCTCTCTCTCTCTCTCTCTCCAACCCTCCTCTCTCTCTCTCCAATACCCTCCCTCCCTCTCTAACCTCCTCTCTCCCTGTCCAACCTCCTCCCTCCCTATCCCAACCCCTCTCTCCCTGTCCAACCTCCTCTCTCCCTGTCCAACCCCCTCCCTCCCTGTCCAACCCCCTCCCTCCCTGTCCAACACCCTCCCTCCCTGTCCAACCCCCTCTCTCCCTGTCCAACCCCCTCTCTCCCTGTCCAACACCGTCCCTCCCTGTCCAACACCGTCCCTCCCTGTCCAACTCCCTCCCCTCCTCCCTTCTCAACCACCTCCCTCCTATTACAACACCCTCCCTTCCTGCGCTACCCTTTCCCTCCCTCCCCAACCACCCAAACCCCCTTCCTCCCTCTCCAACCTTCTCCCCTTTTCAACTCCCTCCCTCCCTCTCCAACCTTCACCTTCCCTCTCCAGCCCCCTCCCTTTTTCTCCAATCCCCCCTCTCCTCAACCCCCCCCTCTCTCTCGAACACCCTCTCTCCTTCTCCAACCTTCTCCCTCCCTCTCCAACCCCCCTACCTCCCTCCTCAACCTCCCCTCTCTTCCCAACCCCCGCTCTCCAACTTCTTTTCTCCCTTCCCTACCCCTCCCTACCTTTCCATCACCCTCCTGCCTTGTCCAACCCCCTCTCTCCCTCTTCAATCCCCTCCCTCCCTCCTCAGTCCTCTCCCTCCCTCTCCAACCAGCTCCCTCTTTCTCCAACTCCCTCTCTCCCTCTCCAACTCTCCTCTCTCCCTCTCGAGCCCTCTTCATCCCTCTCTAACTCCCCCTCTCCCCCTCCACTCCTCCAGTCCCTCCTCCACCCCTCCCATCACTTTGCCTCTCCACCCAAAACACTCAACCTCCTCTTCAATAACTTTCCTTCTTCTTCCTCCTCCTCCTGCTCCTCCTCCTTCTTCTTCTTCTTCTTCTTCTTCTTCCTCTCCTCCTCTTCCCTCCTCTTTATAATTTACTCTTCCTCCTGCTGCTTCTCTTCCATAATCCCCCCCTCCCCCTCCAATAATTTCCTCCCTCCTCATCCTCCTCCATTGTATCCTTCTCCCCTGCTACCCTCTCCGCCTCCACCACCACCAACACTACCTCCTCCACCTCCTTCTCCTCCTCCTCTTCCTATTCCTCCTCTTCCTTCGCACATATATCTTTCCTCTTCTTCCTCTTTCTTCGCTTATATATCTTTCCTTCTCCTCAGTCCTTCACCTCTCCTCCTCTCATCTCCATTCCCTTTCTTCTCCTCTTCCACTTCTCCCTCGTCTACCCCTTTCATCTCTCCTCTTCTCTTCCTCTCCACACCCTCCCTCCACCTCCCCTGCCCTCTTCTTTCCTTTCTCTCTCTCCCTCCTCTCATCTCCTGTCACAGTTTCCCACATCAGCATCTTGCCACACCTGACATCCATCACGTTGCCTCTTCACCTAAACCACTCCATCTCCTTTCTCCTCCTCCTTGTCTTTCTTCTCTTCCTCCTCCTCCTTGTCTTTCTTCTCTTCCTCCTCCTCCTCCTCTTCCTCCTCCTCCTCCTCCTCCATCCCTCTCCTATCCCTCTCTCCATACAATCCATCCTGTCTATTTTTTTCACTGTCCTCTCCCCTTCCCTTTTCCTCAACCTCTTCCATTATGTGCCTCCCTTCTCTTCCTACTTATACACCATAACACTACCTCCTTTTCGGTATAACTTTAGAAGTAACCAACGTTACCGATTTTCATTATATTATGTCCCTGAACTATTCTAACTAAGACTTACCTTTTAAGCCTAGTTTGAGTTGGGGGAGCTAATTTTGTAGGGGTCGTCATGTAGTGGCTTAGGTTAGGCTGTCGCTCAGTAGCGGATGAATGTTGCGCCATATTGGCTGGTGCAGGCATTTGGACTCGGTCTGTGTCAGGCCCTAGGTTAGGTTAGGTTAGGTTAGGTCAGGTTAGGTTAGGTTAGGTTAGGTTAGGTTAGGTTAGTTTGGGTTAGTTTAATGCAGATTAGTGTGTTTTCAATTAATTTTGATCTTGATTTGGGGGGATAAACCCACTTTTGGAAATCTTACTCAAAATTACAAAAGGGGGATTTTCCCCCCAAAATGAGGGTCAAAACTAATTAAAACACAGTATTTTGCATTGGAAACCATAAAAATAATAATAAACGAAAATGATGGTTACTTTTAAAAATTTACCTCCTTTTCTATAGCCTCTGTCCATCCCCTTCTCTTCCCCTTTTTCATCATAAATCACCAATCACCAGTCATTAACCACCAATCACCACCCAATAATCACCCACCCCCACCCTCCGCCCCCACTACCATCACCATTTATCAACATCATCATTATTATCATCATCATCATCAATTCTCCTCCTCCTCCTTCTCCTCCTCCTCCTCCTCCTCTTCCTTCTCCTCCTCGATAATCCCTCTATTTCTCCTCCATTACTTCCCCTATTCCTCCTCTTCCATTACCCCCTATGTCGTCATTCGTATCCATCACTTTCCACCTCCGATTAGGCCACTCCTCCTCCTCCTGCTCCTGCTCCTTCTTCTCCTCCTCCTCCTCCTCCTCCTCCTCCTTCTTCCTATGCCTTGTTCCCCTCCTTCTCTCCTCTTCCACATCCCTCTTCCTCCTCATCTCCCATACATTCCTTCATCCCACTCTCTCTTTCCCTCTCCACTTTTCAATCATTTCCTCTCCCCCAAACCTTCTGCTTCCTCTTACTTCTCTCCCACCTCGTCATCTCCCATATTTTCTCTCATGCCACCTTTCTCTCTCCTCCCTCATAACCTCCTCTTCCACTCTCCATCCCCTCCTCTTCCATTACTCCTCCTCATCCTCATACTCATCCTCTTTCATTACTCCTCGTCCTCGTCCTCCTCTTCCTCCTCCACTTCTTCCTTCTTCTCCTTCAGTACTAACTCCAAAGCCATCCATTGATAACACTGAGATAATTTATGTTCAGTTTAAAAATTAATCTCGCAGAACGATGACGTGGATTGATTTATCGTCCACCAGCCCAGTCCTGCGAAGATGACAACAGATTATATAAACAAACTGACGAAGGTTGTTGCTTCCAGAATTCTGTAATTTTGGGAGATTTTTATTTACGTGAAACAAATTGGAGAGAATCCTTATCCTCTCACACAGAGCTGGAGTTGCTGAAGAGTTCGTTGTATCACTTAATAGATCAGTCAACTCGTGGAAGAAATGTCTTAGATCTTGTACTGGCAACATTAGAAAGCTTAGTTGACAATATTCTTGTAGGAGATGAAGTTAGTAGCAGTGATCGTTGCATAGTCACATTCAGCCATAATTTCAACGACAATAGCATAAATTTTAATTAAAAAGAAAGTACCAGACTACAAGAGAGGCGACTTTTAACACTTTAAAGCTCATTTTTAGGCAGTAACGACCGAGAACCCATTATTCAGACAACGAATGTCCATGGAGCATGGACGCAGTTTTCAGAGCATTGTAACAGGGGTGTCAAAGTATGTGTCCCGATGCATAACAGGTGACACCAGTATTATGAAACGTCTTTCAGCATGGAAACTTTCTCATCAAAAATTACAAAGCCACAGGTACCGAGGTGGACACACACACACACACACACACACACACATATATATATATATATATATATATATATATATATATATATATATATATATATATATATATATATATATATATATATATATATATTGTTACATAGCCTATGATTTCATCATCCTTTGTGTAATTCTAACGTACAGTGTGCTGCCTGTTTGATCACGAGCATGTTCTGCCTCAGTCCCCCCCTTCTACCGTTATAGTAGAGTAAGTCGTCCTTTCTGTTGTTCAGTGCGGGATTGTCAACTCTTTGTCCCCATGGCTTCATTTGCGCGTCCTTCTTACAAGTTGTATCAAGCTCTGCCGGCCCCTATATAATGAGCTCAGTCTCTGCATCATTGCCACTTAGATCTACTCCTCATTTTGTTCACATCTCTGTCCTCCCCTGTACAGTTATTGTTGTGAGTGCTCCGGAAGTCTCCAACCATCTAGCAGCTGTGTAATTTGAGTATAACTGTTATTGCATTTTTTCCTTGCACTGTATAGCATAAGGTGTTGATTTGTAGGCCTAGTGAGGTTTTGTGTAATTTATGTAGGATTCATTTTGTCAGTCAGTTTTAATATTATTTTGTATCTGTAATAATTTATCTTGCATTAACTGAGCATTACCCAGTGTATTTTCATTTTATCAGGGCTGACTTAGGTAAATTTACTCTTGCTAATTTCATGTTAATAGAGGCTATTGCAGTTAACCATATATTTAACCTGTTTTTTGCCATTACATTATCCTTATGAGTCCTGAATGTTTTGTTGTTAGTTTGAGCATTAAACTTTAACTTGTAATTTTACCTAACTCTTTTGTTTTGAACCTGGAACTTTACGGGACAGTAGTGATTTTTAGTATTCTCACTTAAAGTGTACATTATCTTTCTCTGTTCCGTAACATAAATTTGGCGACCTCTTATCAGGATATTCAGGATATTATCATAAGGATATTGTTTGATATTTTGTGACTGTTACTTATTCATGATGTCTACTATTACTACACTTGATGAAGCCAAAGATTTTTGTCAAATGTGCAAACAGTGTGTGATGTAGAAAACAGAACAAAGAATGAACTTAAGCTTGTTGCTCAACACTTGGGAATTGCTGTCCGCTCTCATCATTCTAAAGATCAAATTGTTGACATGATTAATGAAAGCTTGTTTAATGTAACTCCTCCAAATGAGCGAACGCAGATTGAATTAGCTTAGTTACAGCTAGCCCTGCAGGAGGCTCAGGCTAAGGAGGCGGAGTCTCGTGTTAAGCAGGCTGAATTTCAAGCACGTGCTAAGGAGGCGGAGTCTCAGGCTAAGGAGGCTGAATCTCAGGCTCGGATTCAGGAGGCTCAGATACAGGCACAAGTTGAACTTGCCAGGATTCAGGCAGACCATGAGTATCACATGAAACAAGGTGGAACTGGATCATCTAGCTCTGATGATTTTGATGTGGCTAAAAATGTTAAACTTGTCCCTCCTTTTAATGAATCTGATTTAACAAAGTATTTTCAGTTGTTTGAGAGGGTAGCTACAGGTTTTAATTGGCCAAAAAAGTATTGGCCAGTACTCCTTCAAACTGTTCTCACCGGTGGGGCTCAAGTGACTTGTGCATCTCTGCCTCAGGATCAATGTGATAATTATGATGTAGTTAAGAGCTTGATTCTTGGGGCCTATGAGCTTGTGCCTGAAGCTTATAGAGTAAAATTTAGGACAACTTACAAGCAAGATAAGCAATCCCATGTTGAGTATGCAAAAATCAAAGAAGATCTGTTAGAGCAGTGGTTAAATTCTAAGAATGTGGATTCTGATTTTGGTAAATTTAAGCAGATGATTTTGCTGGAGGACTTCAAGAGGTGTGTTAATAAAGATGTAAGCCTATATCTTGATGAGAAAAGAATAGACAATTTGTCTGATGCTGCAGTTTTAGCTGATGAATATGTTCTCACTCACAAGAGATATTCTAAAGAAAAAGGGAAAGCTGAGAGTAAGTACGTTGCCTCTACTCAGAGTACAGGTAACAGGAAAGAGAATAAAGATGATGTTTCTCAGGAAGTAAATACCAGCCTCACCTCTAGATTTCAGAAAAATAAATGTACTTATTGTAGTAAGCTTGGTCATACTACGGAGAGATGTTTAGACAGCGTGATGTGAACAAAAAGGAGTCTTTAAATATTCAGTCAATTGGTCTAGTGTCCACTCTTGAGAGTTCCCAGAATTCTTTAACTGAGTTAACTGAACCTGCTTTGAGGGGTAACTTAAATTCTCATGATGGAGCTCCTCTTTTGAGCAGTAATGTGGGTGACACTCTCAAGAGTTCATGTGCTAATTTCCTGTCTGATGGTTTTGTCAGTCCTCTGGACAGTAATGACAGGAAATCAGTTAAAATATATCGTGATACAGGTGCTTGCCAATCCCTTATGCTGACCAGTGTTCTAGGCTCTAATGTTAATTCCTCTGATGAAACTGTAATCTTACAAGGTGTAGGGAATAATTACTTCTCTGTCCCTCTGTGCAGAGTGAATTTAGAGTCTGGTTTTGTTAATGGTTCCGTTATGGTTGGGTTGGTTGAGACACTCCCAATGTCAGGTGTAACTTTCTTACTTGGAAATGATATTGGTGGAAGTCAAATGTGTCCAGCTCCTCAGTTGTCTAGTGAGCCAGTGGCTGGAACCCAGGATTGTGGTGTCCCTGATGTGTTCCCTGCATGTGCTGTCACTAGGGCTAAGTCTAAAGTTACTGGTGATTTAGAGGATAATGATGATGATGATGTTATCCTAGCTGACACTTTTCTTGCTAATTTGGACCACTCACCAGATGAGACAGTACCCCGTAGTGTTGATAATTTGTCTCGTCAAGAGTTGGTTGAGTTGCAGGTTGCTGACCCTGAGTTGAAAGGTCTAGCTAACTCTGCTTACAGTGAAGAAGAGTCAGCCGGTGCTTCTACTTGTTATTATGTAAAGTCAGGAGTACTTATGAGGAAGTGGAGACCCCCAACAGCATCAGCCGACTGTGAATGGAAGGTTGTACATCAAGTTGTCATCCCTCGTGTTTGTAGGCAGGATATCATTAGAGTGGCTGATGATTCCAGTTTGGCAGGACACCTTGGAGTGAGGAAGACTGTGGCACGCATTTTGAAACACTTCTACTGGCCAGGTATTTTCAGGGATGTTTCCTAGTATTGTAAGTCTTGTCACACCTGTCAAGTTGTGGGGAAGTGTAATCAGACCGAAAAGGTTGCACCTCTAGTTCCCATTCCTCCTTTTGAGGCGCCATTCACCCGTGTGTTGGTGGATATTGTGGGCCCTCTTCCTAAGACTTCTTCAGGATTTTCTTATGTGTTGACCCTGATTGATATGGCTACTCGTTATCCTGAAGCCATTCCACTTAGAAATATCTCGGCAAAGAACGTGGTTAAGGAAATGCTAGGGTTCTTCACAAAGTTTGGTCTGCCCAAGGAGGTACAGTCAGACCGGGGAAGTAATTTCATGTCAAACGTTTTCAAGCAGTCTCTGAAAGAGTTGGGCATCACCCAGATCACGTCTTCAGCTTACCATCCCCAGACCCAAGGAGCGTTGGAGAGATATCATCAAACACTCAAATCGATGCTCAAGAAACACTGTTTGGAACATCAGAAAGACTGGGATAAAGGTCTTCCATTCGTTGTGTTTGCCGCAAGAGAATCTCCAAATGAATCACTGGGCTTCTCACCTTTTGAACTACTGTTTGGCCATGAAGTAAGAGGACCCCTTAAGCTACTCAAGGAATGCTGGCTGTCGGAGGAAGATGACGTCAACCTGCTGGAGTATGTGATGAAGTTCAAAGAACGACTGTCCACTGCTTTACAGCTGGCGAGAGAGAATTTAGGAGCTGCTCAGGAGAAGATGAAGACTTGGTATGATAAGAAGTCCAGGTTACGCCACTTTCAGCCAGGAGATCAGGTTTTGATTCTGCTACCGGTGCATGGGCAACCTCTTCAAGCCAAGTTTAGTGGTCCTTATTTCGTGGAGAAGAAACTCAGTTATGTCAACTATGTCATCGCCACACCAGATCGTAGAAAGAGCAAGCAACTATGTCACATCAACATGCTAAAGTTATATCACAGGCGGGACGAAAATAATCCAGTCTGCACTGTAGCTGTTCCACCCGAGTCTGCAAGTGAAGCTCTCCCATGCAGTATGAGCCTGAGTGATAGTTTGGGGAAGAATCCTGATATCATGAATGATCTCCAGACTAAGCTTTCTCATCTACCTCCCGAGGAAAGGCAGGAGTTTTCGGCAGTACTGCAGGAGTACCCGCAAGTGTTCCGTGCCACTCCAGGAAGAACCACTGTGTTGATGCATGATGTCGATGTTGGAGACGCAAAGCCAATTAAACTGCCTCCTTACCGTGTGAACCCAGTGAAAGTTCCTCTCATCCAGAAGGAGCTTGGCTACCTGTTGGACCACAAGATGATTGAGCCCTGTCAGAGCGAGTGGAGTTCTCCTGTCACTCTAGTCTCTAAGCCAGGTGGGTCACAGCGGCTTTGCATCGACTACAGACGTGTTAATCAGATAACCAAAACAGACACTTACCCTCTCCCTCGCGTGGAAGATTGCATAGACAAGATCGGAAAGGTTAGGTACATAAGTAAGTTTGATTTGTTAAAGGGACTGAACGTGCTAGGGAGATCTCATGTTTTGTAACATTAGGAAAGACTTTTGCATGTTCTGTAATGCCATATACAGATTGTTTTAGAGTAATAAGAAATATCCTTCGTAAATTTCTTTTTTCTTTGTGGGGAGGTGTTACATAGCCTATGATTTCATCATCCTTTGTGTAATTCTAATGTACAGTGTGCTGCCTGTTTGATCACGAGCGTGTTCTGCCTCAGTCCCCCCCTTCTACCGTTATAGTAGAGTAAGTCGTCCTTTCTGTTGTTCAGTGCGGGATTGTCAACTCTTTGTCCCCATGGCTTCATTTGCGCTTCCTTCTTACAAGTTGTATCAAGCTCTGCCGGCCCCTATATAATGAGCTCAGTCTCTGCATCATTGCCACTTAGATCTACTCCTCATTTTGTTCACATCTCTGTCCTCCCCTGTACAGTTATTGTTGTGAGTGCTCCGGAAGTCTCCAACCATCTAGCAGCTGTGTAATTTGAGTATAACTGTTATTGCATTTTTTCCTTGTACTGTATAGCATAAGGTGTTGATTTGTAGGCCTAGTGAGGTTTTGTGTAATTTATGTAGGATTCATTTTGTCAGTCAGTTTTAATATTATTTTGTATCTGTAATAATTTATCTTGCATTAACTGAGCATTACCCAGTGTATTTTCATTTTATCAGGGCTGACTTAGGTAAATTTACTCTTGCTAATTTCATGTTAATAGAGGCTATTGCAGTTAACCATATATTTAACCTGTTTTTTGCCATTACATTATCCTTATGAGTCCTGAATGTTTTGTTGTTAGTTTGAGCATTAAACTTTAACTTGTAATTTTACCTAACTCTTTTGTTTTGAACCTGGAACTTTACGGGACAGTAGTGATTTTTAGTATTCTCACTTAAAGTGTACATTATCTTTCTCTGTTCCGTAACAATATATATATATATATATATATATATATATATATATATATATATATATATATATATATATATATATATATATATATATATATATATATATAGAAAACCTTCGTCGAAATGCTAAAAAGTTAATAACAGAAAGTATGAAAAATTCTGAAGCACGTGTAGCAAATCAAATTCGATTTTTAAAAAAATCTAATATAAGAAGACAATGACACGAAGGAAAGAGCCGCTAGTCACAGCTAATGGTGAGCATACAACCAATGATATGGAGGTGGCCAAAAGTCTTAATACTTTCTATGTATCAGTATTTACAGCAGAAAATCTATTTTTTTTTTTTTTTTTTTTTTTTTGCCTCTGCTCTCCTTCATACACGTAGATGAAGACAGAACAGAGACATGATCAGTGATAGCGATGTACTGCCTGCGACAAATAAATTAAAGATCAACAAAATATCCGGACCAGATGGAATGTCTAGGAGTCTTTGAGCAAGTGAAAAGTGAAATATTGAAATTTTTTGCAGAAAAATTCAGTGTCATGAAGAAGTGACACTGTACCACATGACTGGCAACTAGCAAATGTAGCAAAAATAATGAAAAAGACAACAAATCATCTGTCAGGAAATCAGCTTAACGGCAGTAGTGTGCAAGTTATTGGAACCCATACTTAGGAATAAAATAGTCAAGGCATTTAAAAGAAAATAATCCCATTAAAGATTAGCAGCTTGGATTCCAGAACAAGCAGTCATACCTAACTAATCTCCCTGACTTTTTCGGTATTAATGACATGTATGATGAACCTAAATCTGTTGATGTAATCTACCTTTACATCCAGAAGACATTTGATAAAGTTCCCCATACCACGTCTTCACGAGAAATTTAAAGTCCATGATATCAAAGGCTTATACAAAAATGGACTGAAAGTTGGCTTATGAGACGGAATCAGACTGGATGGACGTCACAAACAGAGTACCACAGGCCTCAGTTCCGGACCCTAGTTTGTTCTTGAATTTTCATGACGAGAATGGTGAAAGTTTATGTGGCAAAATTTCCAGTTTCGGTGATGATACAAAAGTCAGTAATAGAATGGATACACCTGAATCTAGGCTGATAACTCGAAGAGGTCTAGAAAAATAATTTACTTGGGCATATACATGGCAAATGGATTTTCATATTGACAAACGCAAAGCTGTAAACAGTGGGAATGAAAATGAAAACTTTAGGTTCACTATAAATAATACTCAACTCGAGAATGTGTACCAGGATAAAGATTTTGGAATAATAATAACATATGATCTGAAACAAAGGCTACAATGCACAGAGTAATAACACTAATAAACTAGTTGTATTTATAGGCAGAGAATTTGAATCAAAATTGGATAACGTCATTGTCACCCTGAACAATTCCTTAGTATGATCTCATTTGGAGTACTGTGTTCAGTTTTAGTCACCTTATTACAAGAAAGATATGGAGAAATTAGAGAGAGTTCAGTGAGGTGTTACGAAAATGATACCCCAGCTTAAGAAACAAACCATATGAGGAACTTTTAGAAGAGCTAAAGAGCCTTAACCTGTCAAAGTGCAGATTCCGAGGGTATCTGACAAAAGTATAAAAAAAAAAGAGGACATTACAGTACAGACATTACAATACGGCAGTAGACAAGTACTTAACAAAAGATCAGTCAGGTTATGCTAAAGGCAATGGGTATAAAATAATTGGCAAACTTTTTTTGAGGTAAAATACTTTTTCTTCAACAGAGTGGTCAACATATGGAACAAACTGCCTAGAAGTGTGGTAGACTGTAATATACTAACAACGCTTAAAAGTCCATTGAATAAGTGTCTGGCCTCCAATCCCATGTTAAACACGTTCATGGCTAAAAAATCGATCTGACTGACTGGCTATTTCTCTTACGCTGATCGTGGCGAATACAGTAGCAGTTTTTCAAATACCGTTAGTTTTCCCTCACTGATTAAGTTAGTGTAGGACTTTTTTTTTTTTTTTTTCAGTCATTCTCAAATTTCTATGGAAGCTTTTTTATGCTGCATGGTGATCCTTCTTACTTTTTTCTGCCCGTTTCAGGTGGAAGATTTGGTGGGCTGTGGAGGCCTTCTTGCTTTGCAAGCGATATCTTTAGCTCATAGAATCAGATACAGTAGGCATAGTTTTCTTTGTAACATACAGTCCCGCAAGGACCATTGAGTAAGTTGCCGTTTGCTTTCCAGTATTCTCCTTTGTACTTCTCTTCCTTCTCTTCTACAACCCCTCTCCTTCTCTTCCTCTTCCTCCTTTCAAGTAAGTCCTCTACTTCTCCCTCAGTTCCCTTACTCCTGCTCTTCCATAACTCCCCTTTTCGTCATCTTTTTGGCATCCATCACTTTCTCTCTCCGACTAAATCACTTCTCCCCTTCCCCCTCTTCCTTTTCTCCCCCCCCCTCCTCCTCCTCATCTTCCTACTCTCGCCTAACTCATCTCATCCACAACCTCCCTCGTCCCTCTTCTTCTCCTCCTCCTCCTCCCCCCCTCTTCCCTCTCCTCCTCCTCCTCCTCCTCCTCCTCCCCCTCCCTGTCTTCCTCCCCGCCTACATAAATCGCGTCTTAAGCTCTGTGCGCAAGTTATAACAACCCTGGCCGTCCGTAAACCATCCTTACTGCTGCTCTTGCTCCATAAATTATCATTCACCATCAGCTCCCCCACCCACTCCCCTACCACCATACCCCCTCTTTCCCGACCCCCTCTTTCTTCCCTCTCCCCACCCTCCCCTACCTTCACTCTTCCCCTCTCCCTACCCCCTAATTCTTCCGTCTTCCCACCCTCCCCTACCACCACTCTTCCTCCCTTCCTACTCGCTCTTTCCTTACTCTCTTCGCTCTTTTCAAACTCTTTCCTCTTTTCATCTCATCTCTCCTCCGCTCCCTCTTGTCTCCTCTCTCTTCCCGCTCTCTCGTCTTCTCCTTTCCCCTCTCGTCTTCCTCTCCCTCATTCACAGCCTTCCCCACTCGTCCTCTCCCCATTCTTCTCATTTGGTCCTCTTCCCGCTCTCTTTTTATCTCGCCTTCCCCTCCTCTCCTCTCATCTCCTTCTCCCCTCCCCCTTCTACTTTCTCTCATCTTCTTTCCCTTTCTTCACCCTCTTATTCACCCCCCTCTCCCCACCCCATTTCCCTTCTTCAATCCTCTCTTCCTCTCCCGCTGCCTTCACTGTTTCCTCCATTTCAATTCCACTCTCTTAAAGCTCCCACTCCAGCTCCCTTTCCATCCACCTTCTCCCCCTTCTACCCCCTTTCCTTCTCTCCCTTCGTCGTCTCCCTGTCCGCCTCACCGCTCTCTTGTTCTTTCTCTCTCCTCTCTTCTTTCATCTTCCTCTCTTTCCTCCCCCTTCCCCCATCCCACTTCGTCTTCTCTCCTCCCCTGCTTGATCTCCCTTCCATCTTGTCTTCTTCTCCCCCTCTCCTCTTTCATCTTCTCTCCTCTCTCCTTTCCTTTCTTTCTCTTCAGCGTTCTCCCCATCAACTCCCCCCTCTCTCCCCTCCTCACACCTCTCACCCTCCTAATCCACATTCTCCTTTCGCTTTCTCTCCCCGCATCCTATTTCCTCTCCTCTTCACCCCTCGATACTTCTCCCTTCCTTCTCTCGTCTTCCAATCTACCCTCCTCTTCAACCCCACTTCACCCCTCCTCTCCATCCCCTACCACTCCCCTCCTCTCTTTCCCCCATCTCTTCCCTCCTGTCCTCCTCCCACGTCTTCCATCGTCCTCTTGCATCCATAAGCACGTCACGTTTAGGTCTCTCATAACTCGTCTAGGGGAGGATCTATAGCCATCTACCCCTACCCATATTCCATACCCTTTTTGGAATAATCTCCCTTTCTCTCTCTCTCTCTCTCTCTCTCTCCCCAGCCATCAGCACGTTCAGCCTCTCTCGGTAGACTCGTTCAGGGCTTGATCTACTATTGAACTACTACTGTCTACCTCCCTCCAGCCCCCGTGTTGAAGAATCTACCTTATACACAAGAAATATAGATGGATGTGGTGGTAAAGTCTTCATGGCTCCGTCACTTATCATCACATTAAACCTCTATGGCCGTAACTTGTTCAGGGTAGAATATATGATTATCTACCCCTACCTTTCCCCTTCCCCCTTTTGAACAGTCTACCTTGTGCACCAGAAGTAGAAATATATATGGTATAATCTTCTCATATGCCAGTGTAAGACTTATTATTATTATTATTTTTATTTTTTTATTTTTTTTGTAGCTATGAGTCATTTGGAGAGGGGTAAGTAGGTAACCATCCCCCTCTACACTCTGCCCCCTTGTAGTCTGCCTTTTGCCCCCTCCCCCAGAGAGAGAGAGAGAGAGAGAGAGAGAGAGAGAGAGAGAGAGAACATGCAGTTAGGTAAGCATAATTTCTAACCTCTTTGAAGCTATTTTCATTGCTTGCTAGAGAGAGGACCTGTACTAAAGCATACCCATTGTACTCGTATCTAGTCACGTATAGATGGAAGGCAGGCACAGACGGATGCAGAGTGTCTAACAAGCAAGATGGCTCGAGAGAACGATGGGAAGACTGTCGGATGAGGAAGATGCAGCCGTAGAAGCCACACACTGACACTTAGTAATTCATTCTTTTTCCTTTTGTTCTTTTTCCTTTTCAGGTACACTACGACAGTCTCTTCTTTCCTTTAGCACTTTCCTATAAAATGTCCATGCCAGTTTTTTCTATGCCGCGTGGTGTTCCTTCTCACTTATTCCTGCCAGTTTCGGTTGGAGGGTTTGGTGGGCGGGGGAGGGCCTTCTTCATTACTATCCTTGTCTTATCCTAGTAATTTAGTTACTCTTGTAGGAGACAACTGGCCTACTGCAGTAATCCTCTCTTCATATATTCTTATGCTCTTATATTGATACTGTATAGTCAATATTTCCATTACTCCGTCACGACACTTCATTAAACCTGTAAGGGATCTTATGAAGCTGACCAACAATAGCTTAGCCAGTCAAGCTGGAAGGATTGTAATCTCTCTGGGGACGTGTAAAGAGAGTATTTGATAACTGCAGCGCCAATTAACTGGCTTCGAAACACACCCGGTTCAGCTTTTTCTGGATTAGCCTGTAAATACACTCAACACAGTAACATAGTAGTCTTAAGAGGCATTCTCGATTGCAGTATGATAGCACTGGAACTGATACCAACACGGATGTTATATGGAAGAATCCGTAGTGTTGCCATACCATAAAAGGTGTCGGAGCATTGTGTCTGTCCCATGTCCGTTTTAATGATTTTTTTAACATATCTGACTTTTTTTTTTTTTTTTTTTTTTTTTTTTTTTTTAGCCAACACCTATATTTAGTCGATTTGTTTTAGCATGACATACCGATGACGCATTGTTTATATTACTAATGCTTGAGATGGATTTCAGATATAAAGGGTGGTCTGTAAATTATTCTCCATGCAGTATAGGTCTTTGAATTTAAATCGGTCGAGAGATTTTTTTTTTTTTTTGGGGGGGGGGGTTATATCCCGTAGCTGAGTGGCAGACACATTGCTAAGGTTCTATATCTTTTCTATGGCACTTCTTCTTGACTAGTATCATATTGTAGTGTAAGTCTCCTGTTACAGCTCAGTAATTGTGATGGAGAGATGGCTGTTTTAGGGCAGGATAGATTTAAGGGAGCATAGCATGGTGAAGGTGTGGGTGTGGCAGGATAGACACTGATAACGTTGAATGAGCCGTTCCATCAACACGCAAGAGATCGCCCAGTGGAGTGGAACACCAGCGTTGTAAATGGATCGCCGTATACTAAAGCAACACGGGTTCTACTGCACAGTCTCGGATAGTCTCGTGAGCCCTTTCGAACCCTCTGACGAAGCGGTGAGCCAGTGCACCTGTATGGGAGTTCGGGACAGAGGTGGGGTAAGATGTGGCAGGAGGAGACAACTACTTCACGTAATTCGGTGACAAAGACAAAACAGTGAGTCTACATCCTTTCCATAGCACCTCTTAGCGATTGGCACCATTTTTTAGTGTTAATCTAATGTTATCACTGAGCATTCAGGACAAAGAGACGGCAATTTGAGGCAAATTTAGAGTAAAAAGTGTATTGTCTGCATACTTATTTTGGATAGAGGCTGTTCGGATATTATGAAGCAATTACAAGTGGAGCAACTTTCGATCTTTAGTTTGTAATATTTGGTAACCACGCATAACGCTGGAATCTGGTAAATTTTCCTGAAAATAATCCATCTGGTTTTGATATAGCAAAAAAAAAAAAAAAAAAGCTGACTCCTTCAATCTGAAAAAGTTCATTTATTTTCAAAGGAAAATCACTGATGCAGCAGAAATTCATCTAAAACACACTAATCATTTCTTTGAGTTTATATATTAATGCAACCATTCATGGAGAGACCTTTCCTTTAATCAGCTATTGCCTCTTATATTCTCACTTTTGTTAGACCGTTCGTAAAGCATTTTTTTTTTTTACCACTTAGAACTTGTAGCTACACTGTCTATCGTCCTGATACTAATATGGAAAAGTATATGCTTAAGTATGCTATTGAAGACTAGACGATAAAGTCGGGATATGTCAGACAATAGTGGCTATGTTTTGTGATAAGAACACTTGATACGTTCAACCTTGTGTTTCATATGATCATTTTTAGTTTGGATCTACTGTTATGCAATCCAGATTATTTTTGTGCCGCAGCAACCACTGCCTTAATGAACAGATCAGCTCATGCAAATGCTCTTCACTTTTGTAACAATTCCCTCGTCTTCCGCACCAAGAGTCGCATGATGCAATGGAGAGCTAACACGAATTTTTTTGATCAGAATTAAAAGTTGCTAAGCGAACCGATAGCCTTACTGACAGAATAAGGCAGTGCGACAAATACATGCGAATGTGGAGACAGGACAGATACAAATATACTTAGTAGTACGAAGACACCGAACTTGCTCAAAAGAAATGCTTCGAATGAATTTGTAACAACGCAGGTGAATAAAAGGTGTGTCTTATACTTTCCAGCACTGACGTTTCGTATCCAAAAGGGGTGGGTGGTCCTCGTAGAGAACAACGGCGCTGGAATGTCTCCATAGCTCACGAGGATACGAGGGGAAATGCATGTCGGGTAAAACAGTGTGCAGAAAGTGCTAAGATGAGAAATTGGAGAAAGAGGATCTGGAAGTAGAAAATGAAACAAGGGCGCTACGTGAGACTGTGTGGTGACGATGGTGTGAAGTTAGGAGGGTGACAGTCCCAGGCGTGAAATGAGTTCTGAGTAGGCCTAAGCGGTTAGAAGAGGTCGGAGGAGGAGAAGGAGGAGGAGGAAGGGGAGAAGGAGGAGTAATAATAGTCGAGACATTGGTGGTGATGATGGTGGTGGTGGTGGTGGTGGAAAGGATAGTTGCAACCTCAGGCTCAACTAATCGTAAACCCTGTGGACTGCAGGCTGAAGATGCCCCCTCCAGCATGCCACCCTCCTCCTTCTGGGGTATAGGGAGTTGGGGAATGTTTATATAACCGGGGCAGAGGAGTAGATCGCTTGTATCGGTAGCACCACATGAAGGCGTGTTCTCCAGCAGCAGTAGTGACAGTAAAACACAAAAGCACGGTCATAGTGTAATTGACTATGCCCTTTTCACGGTAACTTGGCCTAAAATTTCCATATCTCCAATTTGAATCCTGGGTTAAAGTAATAGAATAACATAAGAAAATGATACTGGTCACGAAGTAGTGCCATGAAAAGGATGTAAAGCTGATACTAGTCACAAAGAAGTGCAATGGAGAGGACGTAGATTCACAGCATTCTTATTTTCTGCCACTGAGCTTCGTGAAATAATGTTAGGGTGAAAGAACTATATATTGATGTTCTGTGTCACTTGAATCAATACGTCATCCCTCCACAGGCATCGCTTTTGCATGACCATCAAAATTTAGCCAGGTGCATTAATTTACACACACACACACACACACACACACACACACACACACACACACACACACACACACACACACACACACACACACACACACACACACACACACACACACACACACACACACACACACACACACACACACACACACACACACACACACACACACACACACACACACACACACACACACACACACACACACACACACACACACACACACACACACACACACACACACACACACACACACACACACACACACACACACACACACACACACACACACACACACACACACACACACACACACACACACACACACACACACACACACACACACACACACACACACACACACACACACACACACACACACACACACACACACACACACACACACACACACACACACACACACACACACACACACACACACACACACACACACACACACACACACACACACACACACACACACACACACACACACACACACACACACACACACACACACACACACACACACACACACACACACACACACACACACACACACACACACACACACACACACACACACACAGAAAGAGAGAGAAACTTTACAAATAAATATAAAGTCAGTATTTTTGACAGCTTAGGGAGGCTTTTCAACACCCCTTCCTCGCCAGTCTGTTTTTTAATTTGACACTGAATATTTGTGTTTATATATTCTTTACAATGTAAGTGTCAGTGTATTAAATAAAGTATGAAATATCGTTAAAAGAAACATGCGGAGAGAATGGAGAAGGAGAGACTAACTAGGAGAGTGTGTGTGTGAGTGAGGCAGGAGGTGGAGGCAGAGGACGAGATGGAGGGATAAGTTGGAGAGGTATATGAGACATCGGAAGTGTGAGTTGGAGAGAGGACAGCCTGATGGAGAAGGACAGAGTGACATGGAGGCGATTCGTCTGTGGCCACCCCTTCCAGAATAAAGGCATTTGGCTATAAAAAAGATGGAGATAAGACAAAGATAATAGCTAAGGAAGAGATGCTATACTCTGTTTACTCTAACCTGGCCTAATATTACCATCTCTCCATCTTGAATACTGAGCTGTAGCAGGAGATTAACAAAACAATATACTGCTAGTCATGAAGAAGTGCTATGGAAAGGATGTAGAGCCACAGCATTTTCTTATTCTGCCATTGAGATACGTGAAACAAGTTGCAAAAGGAAAAAAATGGGCCAAGTTAAGATAAAAGGAATATAGAAAGCCCCTTAATGGGACAAGATATGATCCTAAGAGAATGTATGATGAGCTTACAATTTCATCTTCATAACATCAATAGATAATCAAATGAGAGGTAATTAGCAAGAGTAATGATGTTATTGTGTGGACCTAAATGAAGACAGAAGCCTCCTGAAAACAAAATCATTACTCATTTCAAAGGTAATAAATCCAGACCTTTATTACCAGTAGGGGACCGAGGCTAGGCTACGGTAGTCCAGAATACTTAATCCACACAGCCTTAAGTAGAGGATTTAGGACACTTTATAAATTCTGTTTTCATAACCCAGCAGCCACAGCAAGTCATTTTCATTTCACTCTTGCTACTGCCAGACGATTTTCTTCATCTTAGGACGGTCCCCTTGTAGTAAAGGGGTTAGTGAAGGCTATGTCTAAGCTCTCCAGTTCAGTGTCTTTCCTTAGTTGAATAACATTGACTAGAGACGCCAAGAATACTAAAAACAAATACACAAATAAACAAATAAGACATTGCAGTGAAATGTTTAAATTCTACAGTATATGCTAATCTTTGTGCTGTAGTAGAGAGAGAGAGAGAGAGAGAGAGAGAGAGAGAGAGAGAGAGAGAGAGAGAGAGAGAGAGAGAGAGAGAGAGAGAGAGAGAGAGAGAGAGAGAGAGAGAGAAAGAGAAAGTTGGGTGGAGGGGAATTATGTTAGAGTGAGGCAGTAGCAGTGACAGTTGTAGCCCCAGGTTCATTTGGACATGGACCCAGTGGACCGAAGACTGATCTTGTCCTTCTGCAGGCCATCCTCTTACCTTCTGAGGGATAGGGAAGGACCAGGACATGGGTCGAGGAACAGGGGTAAATTACCCCCAAATGGGATAAATCTAAAAAAAATTGGGCGCAGTGCGTGCGGTATATCAATGATTTTTCACATAAATGATGCAAGTTTTAGTGAACAAGATTTAAAACCATGATATTTGTTGCTTAGTCACCGTACAATTGAAAGACGTGTACACAGACGTGGCTAGTTACTTCCGCCAAGGAGGTCATGTTTTTGAACGCCTTGTTTTGTTTGTCTGTTTGTTTGTCCGTCTGTTAGCAGGGTTACTCAAAAAGTTATGAAAGGATTATGCTGAAAAATTTTCATGGGGTAGGGTATGGCCCAAGGAACAGTCCATTAGATTTTGGTTGAGATCAGGATCATCCTCTGAATCCAGGAATTTTTTGTCTGTTTGTTCACACAATTTCTTCAAAAGTTCTCAAGGAATTTCAATGAAATTTTGTGTAAGTGTGGGCCAAGAAAGAAATGATTAAATTTGGGGTCGTATCCGGATCCTGCAATGGCATTGACTGAGGTAGGTGCTTATTGAGTGCTTTTAAGTTTTTTGTTTTTGTTTTTGTTTACTTTGAAGTCTGGAGGTAATTTCATTTTACTCAAATACATTTTGGGGAAATACCCTAAGAAAGTTCCCCCGACCCTTGGACTAGAGGGACGTCTGTATAACCGTTTTTTTTTTTTTTTTTTATGCGAGGAAGAAGGAACCAAATGCCACGAGCCCGCAACAACAGTTCTCTCCAAGAGAAAAACAAAATACAATAGAGAGCCAAATTCAAGATCCGATCATTTCGAGATGCCTGGACACACTGCGTTTGAAAGACTGGAGATCATAGGCAGCAGGAAATACAGACAGAGGGAGACAGTTCCAGAGATGACCTGTTGCATAAATGAAGGACTGGGAGTAACGGTTAACTCTTGCATTAGAGAGTTGGACAGAAAAGGGATGAGAGTTTGCTGCTAGACGGGTGCCACGCGCCCGTCGTAGAGGTGGAGGAATGCATGCAGACAGTTCAGAGGAGCAGTGACCATTGAAGTACCGATAGAAAAGAGATAAAGATGCAACAGTGTGACGAAGAGACAGAGGTTGAAGGGAGTCAGTAAGAGTAGGAGAGTTAATAAGACGAAAAGCCTTTGACTCCACCCTATTAAGAAGAGCTGTATGTGGGGAGCCTCCCCACACATGAGAGTTGTACTCCACACAGGGGCGGATAAAACCCCTGTATAGAGTCAACAATTGTGCTGGGGCAAAGAAAGAATGGAGTCGGCTTAGCACACCTAATCTCTTGGAAGCAGATTTTACAAGAGATGTAATATGATCTTTCCAAGATAAATCCCGAGTAAATGAAAGCCCCAGCATGTTCAAGGATGATGCAGGATTAAGCTGAATATTATTAAACATTAGTGGGTACACCTGTGGAAGGCAGGGTGTAAGCACAGAAGCACAGTTCTTGAGAACAACAGGAGGGACTCCATCAGGCCCATATGCCTTGTTAGTATTGAGGCCAGTTATGGCAGAAAATACATCAGCTGAAGAAATTTTAATGTCAGCCATGAGGAAGTCAGAGGGAGGAAGTGATGGAGGAACAGCACTGGAATCGTCTAAGGCGGAATTGGAGGAGAAAGTCTGTGCGAAGAGATCTGCTCACTTGTATCGGTGCCACCACGTGAGGGTGTCCCTTTCAACACCAATATAATGTGAGGTGTATGCCTTGTGCGTCTGAGGGCTGCAGGGGATAGGTTAGTGTCAGGGCTGGGGTTTGTGAGTCTGCTAATTGGTTTACATAGTGTTTGGAGGTGTTTGTTGTATGGATCAGTGCTCTAGGAAATCACCATAACTTTACTTTTGTTTGTGTGTTTTTTGGTTCATTAAAATTCTTAGTGCTTGTAAATGTATGGCTGTGCTGTGCTGTGTTGTGCTAAGTGTGTGTGTGTGTGTGTGTGTGTGTGTGTGTGTGTGTGTGTGTGTGTGTGTGTGTGTGTGTGTGTGTGTGTGTATCAGTGAAGAAGAGGGTGTGACGAACCGAAAATGAGCGCCAGCTTATCAGAATAATATATGCTAGGCAAAAATAAAAAATACCATGAGACGAATGGACAAAAAACATGAGGAACTAGAAAGTACTCGGAAAGCGCATTCCTCCGCCAACAGTATTGCCATTAAAAAGAATCCGGAATTGAATCCGTGGATATAGGATCCGGATCTGAATCCATGGATATAGGATCCGGATCTGAATCCATGGATATAGGATCCGGAACCGCCCCCAAATTCAATCAATTCTTTATTGGTCTATGACCCACCATTCCACAAAATTTCATTGAAATTCATTGAGAACTTTTGGAGATATTGATAGGGATACTCTGGATCAGGATCCGAATCCGCCCCCAAATTTAACCATTGCTTCCTTGGTCCATGGCCCATCCTTCCACAAAATTTCATCAAAATCCATTCATAACTTTTTGAGTAATGTTAATAACAGACAAACACACAGACAAACAAACAAACAAACCAACGCCGGCAAAAACATAACTTCCTTGGTGGAAGTAACAAAAAGCTACAGAGAATACAACACAATAGAGAGAGAGAGAGAGAGAGAGAGAGAGAGAGAGAGAGAGAGAGAGAGAGAGAGAGAGAGAGAGAGAGAGAGAGAGAGAGAGAGAGAGAGAGAGAGAGAGAGAGAGAGAGAAAAAAACTCGATTTTCAGATAATTATATACAAACAGCAGCAGCAAGGAAGACAATGCAGGGGAAGAACATCCACTATATCTTATTAAAGAAATGCATCCAAAGCAGCAACAAGAATCTCAAATAAGTGGGACGACACTGAAAGAGAAAGACGCTAGCCAGAATTATACACACATCAACAACAGCATGAAGAAGTGTGGAATGAAGGAAATGAATGACGAGCAAAGAACATGGATTATCTGAGAATTTTGAACGATATGCCAATCGAAAGAGAAAGGGTCAAGGAAACTCGTGTTCAGGAGGGTGTGAGTGGAGGTTGGGAGGGGCGCAAGGCA
>NC_136987.1:6102984-6157984 GCF_032717465.1 Coenobita brevimanus
TTCTGGTGGCGGTATTAACACTCGCGATGCTATGTCTCACCCTCAGCTGAACAAAATCGTCTGGCCTTAGCTGGAATAGAATGCTTGAGTAATCTTGATCAAGAGAGGGTTAAAATTACCTACACTGAGTGGTAAGGATAATAATAAGGTAAGGACAGCCTGGTTATTGTAACACACACACACACACACACACACACACACACACACACACACACACACACACACACACACACACACACACACACACATTTTTTTTCTTATTCTCAAGTGTAAGAAAGCAATACAGGTGTCTTTCAAGTGACACTGGGTATGCTAATGTATTTATTTCAAACAGCTGAGAATAGTTTATGTATATGCGGAAGAAATCATAACCATTTCCGAAAAGCGCCTCAGTGATCCAGGCTTTCCTCCTGGGATACTGATATATACCATCTGCTAGTCTAGTGGTTAGAAGATACCAGAAGGGCTGCCTTGCCTCGCGCACTGATTGACACTTCTAGAATGGCCGAACGTTTTTTGATCAGGCATTTTTTTTCATTTAACACTCTTTACTACGACAGTTTAACTTCAGGACACTGCACCTCGAAATGAGATTTATGGAAGCAGCCGCTTTTTAACAAAATATTAATCATTCTAATGCCGCACCGTTATAATTCCACTGTCTTTTCAGTACCTGTACTATAGTGCGATCATTTTAATCTGATGAAGATCCTTAACTCCCTTCAGCCCAGTAGATGACCAAGTGCAGTTAGACTGATAACTAGTAACCAAGGGGACTCACATCTACCTCATAACAACACTCATTTCATGCAGCCACGACTTATCATTCAAGTTATGAGACTGGCCTGGTTCCGTCAAGCAAAAACAAACCGAACCTTCATCTTGCCTTATAACCGAGGTTCGTCGATCTGCAAGCAACCACGAATGAGTATCCAAGATTTAGGAGTGACGTAGTTAAGTCAGGTACAAACAAACCGATATAAGGGTTCCCAAACACTCTTTCCTACCTCATAAGTATCACCACATTTTGCACAGCCACAACATTAGCCTCTCACCCCAGCGATATCCCACCAGTTCGTGTAATTACTTTGGTTTATTCAGCTAAAGGCTGTCGCTTGCACTGTTTCCCAGACGCGAGACTTTATGGAATTATCAAGTCCTGTTGACACTGCACTGGAGAGAAAGCAGAAGGAAGACGTTAACACCATGAGATTTTGTACTGTATATGCCTTACTGTATAGTTAATTGTATGATGTTGCTGTAGGAATGCAATGATTAACCGATAGGAAATTTGTTGTGGCTAAGTCAGATGCAAGCTCAGCGGATTCTTATACTCTTTCGTACCAATAGCTGCTCAGACTTCACAAAATATAGACCTTTATTACTCGTCTCAGTAAATCTAGTATCTCCACCCTGACTCTACTTTACTACCTGCACCGGAACCCACCTGTAGCACCTGTGACCATCTTGTAACAATTTTTGGTGTTAGTTGACCATAAGAGCTGAAGGTGAAGGCTTAAATTTACACCTGTCGCATGAGAGTCACTGAAGCAGATGATATTTTTTTTCTTCTAAGTCTTAATTAACCGCTAGAATACGACACACAACAGTCAGCGTCACATCCAGGTCCCCAGTTGAACGAGTGGGTGAACAGGGGCAATGCAGAGGAGCACGCTTTGTCCCAGAGTCTGACCAGTCCAATAATCAAACTCGAGATCTTCATTTGCTAGCTAAACGTGCTAACCAATGCACCTTTCGAGATACTAGGGGTACAGTGACCTTCAGAGGGGACGATGTGAGGAGGTGGGACCGAGGAAGGGATGAGGGAGAGCAATGGAGGGGAAAGGGCTGATATGAGGGGAGAGCGAGAGAGGGGGGGGAGGGAAGAAGAGATGGGGAGGGGACGGGGGAGATAAGAGAAGGGAGAGGGAAGGGTGAGAGGAAAGAAGGGAAGGGGGAAGGGCGAGGGGACAGTAGGGAGGTGAAAGGGTGAGAGGAGAACAAAGGAGGTGGAAGGGCTAATGTGAGGAGAATGCTGAGGAGGGGGAAGGGAGAGGGGAGAGAAAGGAGGGGGAAAGGAGAGGGGAGTGCAAGGGAGGGGGAAGGACAAAAGTGGGGGGTGGGAGTATATGGGATAAAGAAGTTACTGAGAGGTACTGAAGGGAGAGGAAGATGGAATAGATTTTGAGGTGAGATTGATACATTGACGGACTGACAGATAAATAGGTAAATAAACAGAAAGACACATTTTTTTTTTTTTTTTTAAATAACAGAACGGAGGAAGGAAAAACAAATGGAGAAAAAAAAAAACCCATACACCAGATTACTGGTGTCCTCTGTTCATAAAATATCTGTAACAGTTAGACTTGAACAGTTGTAGGTTGAAATTTGGAGGAAAACAACTCTGGGGAAGCGAGTTCCAGGGAGATGCAGTTCGGGGAATGAAAGAATTCTGATAGGAAGAAGTTCTGCAATATGGTTGAGTGACATTCCAGTCATGAGCGCTACCAGATGCCCGTGTAGCACGAGGGAAGGCATGGAGAGGTGGCACCATGGACGCAACTTCGTCTGAGCATTTGCCAAAAAAATATCTGTAAAA
Source organism: Coenobita brevimanus (assembly GCF_032717465.1). Lineage (NCBI taxonomy): Eukaryota > Metazoa > Arthropoda > Malacostraca > Decapoda > Coenobitidae > Coenobita > Coenobita brevimanus. The sequence goes on from NC_136987.1 coordinate 6,105,584, forward strand.
TAATGCAAGGGAGGCAACATTCCTTCTTACTTGCAGGGGAGGTAGTTTATATGTAATGGCAGGGTTGTTAATGATTCTAACAGCTTTATTCTGAATTTTGTCTAGTTGTCTTAATGCAACCTCTCCACAACCATTCCACAAGGGTGAGCAATATTCAAGCTGAGAGAGCACATGACTCATAAATTATAGCTAACTGCTCATCGGCGAAGAAGTTACGGACTCTGTACAATAATATCATTTAATCCAGCAGTGGTGAGAAAGCTGGAGATCTTCACATACAGAAAACTTAATTAACCCACTGATATACTGCAATTTATCATGAGATGGGGGTATGATGTATTGACAGATAAATCGACAGAGAAATGGATGGATGGTTGGACGGATGGATGAAGACAGACTGACAGACAGATGGAACAACAGACTGACAGAGACAGACAGATATATAGGTAGATAGGCTGGTAAAAAACAGACAGATAGATAGATAGATGGGTAGACAGATTGATCGATAAATAGATAGCCCGACCGACTGACATAGGAAGAGAGACAGACATACAGTATATATATATATATATATATATATATATATGGAGCTTCTGTGGTAGAGTGGTAGAGTGTACGTTTCGTACACGGGTGAACCAGGGTTCGCGCCCCGCCAGGGTAATAATTAACTTTGGGAGTGTCCACCCGGCCAAGTACTGCATTGGCGGACACAAGGGGTGCTGTGGTTGAACCAGTGTCGCTTACTATAAAGTATTCTTGCACCCAATCGGCTTGCGCGGGCCGATTACACTTGGTTCACAGACTACACACACATCCAAAGCCACTCCAACACTACAGTTACACTTACAAGCACTTCTCACCCTACATACAATCTCTACTAGACAGCCTAAGCCACATGGTAGAGATACATTGGCTGTATCGTCCCGACTTCGGTCGGGATAGGCAGGTCCTGCAATGGATACTCAAACGGCTGATGATGATGATGATATATATATATAGAGAGAGAGAGGGAGAGAGGATAATTTTAAGAGAGAGAGAGAGAGAGAGAGAGAGAGAGAAAGAGAGAGAGAGAGAGAGAGAGAGAGAGAGAGAGAGAGAGAGAGAGAGAGAGGATAATTTTAAACGGAGCAACTGTGACCACACAACACCATATTAATTTTACACAACAAACTGCAGCACACTATTACAGCTACATACACGACAAAGGGAATATTTACATCAAGTGCGTAATGTTATGCAAAAATAATACTGTTTCATACCCCCATCTCATGATAAATTGCAGTATATCAGTAGGTTAATTTAGTTTTCTGTATGTCAAGATCTCCAGCTTTCTCACCACTGCTGGATTAAATGATATAAGACCAGCATATTTTTTTATGTTTTTTGATGTTTCTAATCCACTGTGACAGGTGTAAATGTTGGGTGGGAGAGAGATGCAGGTTAAAGCTTTCTTCGTTTTCTCTAACGTTTCGGGCTACACAGAAGATGGGTTCTGTGTAGACCGAAACATTAAAGTAAAGAATTCCAGCTGTGATCTTTGTCTGTCACTCCCACCCAACATTTCCATTCTGAGGTTTCCTTTATGCATCTCACACCGGTACCTTTTGCAGTGACTACATCAGTGAGGACAGCAGTGAGTTTAACCTTTTCAATCCAGGTGACGTTCTCCTGAGTCTGTTCTTCCTACTGCCAGACGATTTTTATTAAACTAAGAACGTCCTGTCACACTGAAGGGGATTTTCAAGGCTATATCTAATCCATCCGTCTATACATGTCCCTCCTAAGCTCAGTACTTACCAGATAGCAAGAAGAAAAATAAAAGGATTTCCGAGAGGTCACAGGGTTAAGTCAACGCAAGAGACACAAGAATTTGTCAAAGTTTGGCTAATATGTTGCGGAAAAAATCGAGATAGCTTAAACGCATACTATACCCATATTAACACGAACTTAATCTACTATTGCCATCTTTTTATCTTGATTCTTTAGCTGTAACAACAGAGCAACACTAGACCGGAATGCCAGTCAACAAGAAGTGCGGTGGAAATGATGCAGAGCCATAGCAGTGTCTTTTTCTTCCCACTGGGCTACATGAAATAAGTTGCGAAAGAAATAAAATCTGCGCCAAGTTAGAGAAAAAAGTAGCACTGTAGAGATAGGGTGTTCATCGTATTTTGCCAGTTGTAAATATTCTTCCGAGAGACCTGAAAAGATTGCTGTTTCTTTGACTGTAAACTGGTTGGGAAATATATACTAAATGGCAAATTTTCATAATATCAATGCTTCGGTTAAACACCATTCTAGGCCTCAAAATTTAGAGATGTTTGGCCGACCCACTGATACAAAACTGAGCAAAGCTTTGATGATACTTCTCCGCTGACTTTGGGAATGGCAGTCGTTACATGAAGTATTCTTACGCACAGGTAAAATGAACCATGCAGTGACCATACAACATTAAAGTATAAGATGGAAGGATACTCTCTATATGAGGAGGAATGAGAAATATGTTTTTCAGGACGAGAAACTGGCAGAGGATTGTCAGCTAACTTTGGCATGTGGCCGCAGATCGAAGTATTTTAATTGATGACGAGAGATAGGAGAATGGTTCGGAATATTTGGGAAAACTAATAATGAAGGGATAAATGGGACTGCATCTAGCTCTTCCAGATCGAAAAGTCTCTCCTGATCTGAACAAAATCGTCTGGAGGCACAAAGATAAAATTAACGAAGTCGTCACCTTAGTAAAAGAATTTAACTTCGAAAATTTCATCCTAAAAATACGATATACACGTAGTTTACAAAAAAGAAACACACACACACACACACACACACACACACACACACACACACACACACACAGGAGCAAGATACTCTGGCATAATTTCTCTTTGCCCGTAGCTTCAGCACTTCCCCACATCCCACTACTCTGCACATACCAAAATCATTCCCTCTCTCTCCAGCACATCTTTCTTATCTCCCGAATCATGCCGACGAAAGTTCCAGAACTGATCATACAGACAGGCACAGCAAACCACCTACCCCCTTCGAGCGCAATGTTCAGGAGCTTAACTGCTACGCCTGAAAACAGATATCCTAAACCAGCCTTCCATAGCTTTTGTTTATCCTTGCTTACTTTGCGAGTCTGGATGCAGAAGCTGGTAAACCCTGCAAGTAAAGGTAAATGTTTCTATCAGATGTTAGTACGTGGGTATTAACACATTCACTATTTCTGTAATAACATATTTTTGCGTGTGATTTGGTCTTCAGTAAAAGGCAATTACCTGTTTCAAATTCCCGCTTACCCTGCCTGTCTCACTTTGACCTCTGTCCCCTTTCCCTCATCTCGCTTCCCATTCCTCCTTTTTCCCCTCTCCTAGTAAGTGCTTCGAATATTCCTCATTAAGGGTCCTGGATTCAAACCCCCGGAGCGTCTGCACTGGCAAAGCTAGGTGTGAAACGCGGAAGTGGAGGTAACTGTACAGACTGGTTGGCGGGGAGAGCAATGTGAAGTGCATAATTACTCAGCCTCCTTCTCCATTCAGTATTCAGAAGCAGGGACGGATATGTAACGTGTTCATGAGGACTACGGTGTTTCAGCTTTGATACTGATTCTGTGTACTTGTGGCTGAGTTCCCTTCTGAAGAGTGAACAACTGTGTGGCTGGTTACTGAGCTTATGGCCTAATATCACTGTTATGGTGGCACCTCTCAGGGTAGGTAATGCTGCTGATGCGAATATTACTGCTACTACTACTATTACTGTCACGACCACCACCACCACCATCACCACCACATCTACTACCGTACGACAACACCTACCATTAATGATGATAATGATGATGACGATAATAATAATAATAATAATAATAATAATAATAATAATAATAATAATAATAATCCTGCTGGAGCTATCACTGTTACTACTACCACTACTACAACACACACACACACACACACACACACACACACACACACACACACACACACACACACACACGCACATGCCTTCCTGTTTTGCCATCTTACATTCATGGAATACATACCTCACTTACAACCCACCCCATAACAAGCACCCTCGAGAGGCCTAACTAATCCTTCAGTCCCAGTACGTCTTTAATATCTTGTTATTTTTGTCGCTTTACGATACAAGGCAGATAAAACGATTCCTTCCTCTTTGTGGATGGTTAACCTCTAAAATCAAGTGATGTGCTTTTCTATCTTATTCCTTTTCTGTTTTATCCTTCCTATCACCAGACGATTTCCTCAACTTAGAAAGAACCTCCACTGGCCAAGGCTATGTCTAACTCGTCTCATCTCGAACACTCTCTCCTAAGCTGAATAAAATCGTCTGAAGATAGGAAGATTAAGTAAAAATTATGTCCACTGGATGAATGGGTTAATAGAGACTAAGGCCTTCGCTACGTGTGGCTTCCCCAGACATGAATCAACTCAAATTAAGGCAGTCAGAATAAAACAGAAATAATAAGGCGTCATGGTAAAGTAGGGATTAGGAATGAACCTGCCTATAGTCGTTTTTTTTTCATATGACGGAATCAGGCCACTCCAACAACTCAGATTGTAAGTCGTGGTTGCGTGGAATTCAGCTTATCTTAGTTCGGGGACAGGAATGAGTCTGCTTGGTTACTAGTCAAATTTGCCTTCCAGTCTGACCACACTTGGCCATCAACTGAGTTGCCTGGGGTTACGCATTTTGCCTGAGATTTTCGTCCTTTTATAACATTGCGGGCACCTGGCCTTGGGTTCCCTCTTTCTTGCATCAAACAAAATATTCATGTACCTCAGTAGCAGAATAAAACAATACTCGAAATACGGCTCTATATCCTTTCTCTAGCCCTTCTCCGTGACTAGTATCATATTTCAGTGTTATTCTATCGTTACAGCTCAGCATTCAAGGTGGAGGGATGATAATTTTCCGCCAAGTTAAGGTGACTAGAATATAGAATTGTTAATCGATGACAGTGATAATCCACCTGACTACACTACATTCACTTTAATTTGGCGTAAAACTTGCATCTCTCCATCATGACTGTAGGGCTGTAGCAAGAGGTTGACAATGAAACACGGCACTAGTCACGAAAAAGTGGTGGGGAGAGGCTGCAGGGCGTAGTACTGCTTTGGACAATAAACTACAGGAAAGAAGCTCCAAAAAAGGTCGAAAACTTCCACCAAGTTAAAGTGAATGACGCATATGTTAACCAATCACTGGAGCCCACAAGCATCTTCGCCACGGCACGATTGCGAGCGTTCCGTCGAGGTAGGTCACTCAGTATTACATAGATGGGATTCATCTCATATTCTCATTGACGTGGGGATCTAATCAGGGTACCTCTGATGCTTCCCGGCGAATTGCATTTGCTAATTCCAATACTCCTCTGCTCAGGCTTCCACTGTCAGGACCCACCTCAGATCCCCGTCTTCAGAGTGGCAAAGGGAGCTCTCAGATGCCTATATTAGTGCCTCTCATGGGAGTGTGTAGTGTGCCTGATGTGTTGCTTCGTCTTTAGAAAGGGAAACTCATAACATTATTAACTGCAACCCTAGGCTCATCTGAATGTGAACCCTATGGACTACTCTCTGAAGTTGCCCCTTTTCCCTCAGTCCAACATCTTCCTTTACAGTATACAGGAAGGGGATTGAGGGGCACCTGTATAACCTGGTACCCCTACCGCCCAGTCATATCGGTGCTACAACCTACAACCTGCAGGCGATCCCCTCCCTTACGGAAAATTCTTAGTAGCTTATATTAGCGTTTATGTCGTAAAAATGAAGTAAGACTGATATAATTTTCTTGCTTATATCCACCCGTCTTTAGAGTGTAAAGCGGAACTTATAGCAATTTATAATAGGGGTTCTTTCGGAGTGTGTAGAGAGATTGATGCTTTGCTGTGTATTGAAAGTGTAGGTAAAAGCTCGGGAGTTTATTCGTGTATTAGTGTCTCTGTTGTATGAATAAAGGCAGATATATTTTTACCCTCTCAGAAACCTATACTAGCTCCTCTGTCGTGAGTGTGTAGCGTGACTGATGTGTTGTCCCGCATTTAGAGCCAAAGGAAAAGTGTTGAAATCTGCTTTGCGTCTCCATCTAGTAGGAATGAACCCAGATTGCATTATTTCCCTGGCTAAAGGGGAACTCTCTGCAGTCTATATTACCACCTCCTTTGGAAGTCTGCAGCCCGATTAATATGTTCCTGTGTTTAGAGTGCATGGAAAACTCTTCTTAAACTTTTTTTAGCGCACCACTCGTATGAAAAAAGCTAATTTTATTTATTTTCCCTGGGTCATATCCTAGTTTTCATTGTGCAAAGGGAAACTCTCAGCTCTTGTGTGCCTTTCCCAGGAGTGTGGAGCCCGAGTGATATATAAATGAATTCTGAGCAGTCCACATCACTATTGTCTCGTAAGTATGGAATCAGGGTGATGTATTGCTTTGACGCTATTCCCTGTCTGCAGAGTACAAGGACCGCATACATAAGCATTTCCCTCATGAGTGTGGAGCCTAAATTAAGTTACCTCATCTTCAGAGGGCACGGGAATTACCAGCATCCTATATCACTGTCTCGCACAGAAATATGGAGCCAGAGTGATGCACTGTCGTAGCTCAGATAAATATCTTCAAAATATAAGGCAAACTCTCAACAGTTTACATCTTCCTATAGTGTGGAGCTGAGACGATATGCCACACACCTGATAAGGGGAACTCTCAGTAACTCCACACTGATGCTTAGCCTTGGTTCAAATCCTTATGTATGGAGTGTACGGGTAGCCTACATCAAGGCTTAATGCGAGAGTGTGGAGCTAGAGTGATGTATTATCGTGACTTCAATCCGTTTTAAGAGAGCCAGTGAACTCAGAGGCCTAGGTTAACGCCTCCCTAGAGTAACAAAATACGATGCCTAAAACCTCCGTCTTCATAATCCAAGCGAAATCTTTGGCCTGCTACATCTCCCAGCAGTGTGGAGGCTGAGTGATGCATTAAGTGGATGAGAAGGCTGGCTCCCGCTTATGGCTGTGTGGCGTTAGTGGCTGTGGTCTCCTTGAAGCGTCAGAGGCAGTGTGTCTGATCTCTGCAGGATTCCCCGGACCAGCACAGGGCCTAGTTGATGGTGTGTGGGGCAGGGGGTAGTGTGTGTGTGCTAGGGGAGGGGTGGTTGTGGGGGATGTGCGTGTGTTTTGGAGGGGGAAGGGGGAGATGAGAGGGTGTGCTTTAGTTGGATGTGTATGTATGTATGTGTGTGTGTGTGAGAGAGAGAGAGAGAGAGAGAGAGAGAGAGAGAATGTGTGTGTGCGTGTGTGTGTGTGCGTGTGTGTGTGTGTGTGTGCGTGTGTGTGCGTGCGTGCGTGCGTGCGTGTGTGTGTGTGTGTGTGTGTGTGTGTGTGTGTGTGTGTGTGTGTGTGTGTGTGTGTGTGTGTGTGTGTGTGTGTGTGTGTGTGTGTGTGTGTGTGTGTGCGCGCGCGCGCGCGCGCGCGCTCATAGGACAAGGGGGCAAGGATGAGAGATGTGGGAAGAGAGAATAAAAATCTTAACTATATTTAAAAATTCCGTCGCATTATTGGACACAGTATCATATGTTTGCATTATTAGACCAAGTGTCATTATAAAAGGGCTTTTGGTATTACTTTTAGGTATAGGGTAAGAAGAGTTTAATGTAGAAAGGGATGAAATGCGTCCAACAGATGTGCAAGTGCCGGTATATAAGAATTTTTGGCATTAGTCACAGATTTTAAAAAGATCTGAGGTAAGAGAGGTGTATGTTTTAGCTGCGCAAGTTTCGATATATAAAAACTTTTGGCATAAGTCAGAGGTACGTAAGAAGAATCAGTGATAGAAAATGTGTAAATTTGCTCATTAGACCAGCAAAAATCCTTATACTAGTCAGAGATACAAGAAAAGAAGAACAGAGGTAGGAAAGGAGTAAATATGTTTGTTTGTCCCAGAGGATGGTCTCTGTAATATTTAGAGCATTCTCAGAGGGCTCATGACCATGGATGCAATAGTCATTCCATGAAAGGTAATAAAAGGTATTAGCTGCGGGTTTACTATTGCAGCGCCGTGATGACACTGACGTCGTTTCCTGTAAGAGTCCATAGGGATTACTTGAACATTAGGACATGTTGGTTAGATGAATTTGTGATCACAGGGATAAGGCGGAGAAAAAACCTTACTGCCTGTAGTCCGATGATGCCTCTTTTCTTTATTTTAGTGTTTTTTTTTTTACTGATGGAAACTCATGCAGCTTTTATTAACTCCATTCATTATTAGGTGGCTCTCTTATGTATACTGCTATCACCCGGTAATAGCAAAAATAAGCAAAATAAAAAGAAAGTATGTCATTGGATTGGAGGATGTAATGGAGTAACCAGAGGGATTTAACAGTGACAAAAAAGGTATGAATGTTGGAACTCTCCCCACTCTAAGGAGTTGTATAATCTGCTGTAGGTCGTTAAGGACAGTAATGGTATAGGCTGCATCACAAAGGTAATGGAGAGAAACAGATATTGGTGAACATTAATATCTCTCTGGACAGTGACTTCTGTGGAGTGAGAAATGGCAAGAATGTACCTCGCTGTAAAAGAATTACACTCCTAAATTTTCAGCTAATCGTTTACAGCATATGTTTTTAGCTGGTGATGTTTTTTGTGCTACTAGAGTGTATATGTTGCTGAAGGTAAGAAATGGAAAAACTGCTTGGTCTTGGTTGTTGCACACATGCACACACTCCAACGCACACGCAAGCACACACACACACACACACACACACACACACACACACACACACACACACACACACACACACACACACACACAGATATGCTATATATATATATATATATATATATATATATATATATATATATATATATATATATATATATATATAATGTTACATCCAGTTATATTGGGCAGCACTGATGGTCCGCACACAGTTAGCCCATGTTATTACCTCAGCGGGAGTGACACTGGCATCATAACCTCGGGCATACTCCCACACAGACAAAGGTGGACGACAATTAGGTGTGTCAACAGCATAATAAACGGGTGATGAGGGGAGAGATTCGAGACGGCAGGTGGTGTGGCGTGGTGTAATATAGTATGGTGTGGTGTGGTGGTGATTGTGTGTTGTGTGGTGGTGATTGTGTGTGGTGTGGTGGTGAGGTGTGGTGTGGTGTGATGATGGCTTAGAGATCTCACATAGTTAACGTCAACAAGAACGTACAGGAAACTCCTTCACAACAAAATAATTTTGTCAAGGATAAATTACGCCCTTGCCGCTAGCAAGAAGATTTTTGCGAAAGACGTCAATATGCTGAGAAAGTTCATTGTCACTTACACCAATCTTTTCACTTCTCTACGTGTCCCTTTAATGGAGCAATTCGTCTGATGATCTGAATACAACAAATACATCCTAAATACAACACTATTTCTATCATTTGTTAGAAATTATATATTGGAGGTCATCAAACAATACAAACAAATGTGATCAAAGCAATATTACATCTATTTTTGATAATCTTAATGTTGTTCCAGTTGTTGTTGATATTGTTGGTTGTTGTTGTTGTTGTCCCAGGTTCATTTAAAATGTGAACCCAGTCCACTGCAGGTTGAAGTTGTACTGTTACAGTCCACCATCCTCCTTTTAGGGGATAGGGAAGGAACTGAGGGACGTTTGTATAACCGGGTAATGGAGCCACCCAGCCACATCAGTGCCACCACGTGAAGGCTTCCTCTACAGCACCGTTACATCTAGACACAGTAAAAGCACCGTTGCTGATCGCTCACCACAGCGTTCTCTCGTATATCCAGTCGTTTTCTTCCTGACAGGGGAAAGCCCTTAGTGTTTTGGTCAGCACATCCATCTTGCTACCAGAAGAACACAAATTCGATTCTTAGACCGGTCAGATTATTGGACGCATTTTGTTTCCCCTTGCGAAGTGTACAAATGGGGAAATCTGGTGATGGAAGAAATAGACTAAGCAAGAAGTTAGCGCAGTGAAGCGGCAAAACTTTTCCTGTCGCTGATTGTGCAGGTGTGTCTCTTTTCTTCACAACGTTGCATCACTTTTTTTCTTTCATTATATCGCTTGTACATTTGGCTCTTCTAACTTTTACTCCTACAGACTTACCCCTTCAACCCCCCCTCTTTATAACGCTGTCCAATTTGTGTACATTCTTGCTATAGCCATATAATTTTCTTCATGTTAACAGGGTCACCCAATACTGGAAGGATTAATAAAGGATGCATGTATTCAGTTCTAGAAATTTGTCCTAAATTCCTGCTGTTATGTTATATGCAAACTGAATGATAAATGGCTTGTGTAAAACTATCAGATGCTAGAAATACCAGACTTTGTTAATGGAAGTTATTTTGGTCCTGGTATATGCAAAATCTGAGACAAAAAGAAAAAAGAGATATTTTTGCAACTAGAGCCAGCTATGTTATATGCAGACTGAAAGAGAGAGAGGAAAAAAAAAAGATCTCTACCAATAGAGTTTAGTTATATTTTATGCAGACTCAATAAGACAACACACACAAAGGTTAAGCACACGCAGAGAACGCATACCTCCGCCGACGCCCAAACCACGCAACTCGGATAACCACCAAAATTGAATCAACGCTTCCTTGGCCCATGACCATATATCCACAAAATTTGAAAGTTTTTATGATACCTTATAGACAAACAAACAAGCAAAGAAAAAAAACAGGGGTGCATACATAATCTCCTCCAACACAAAGGGATATTTTTTGTCACTGGAGCTCGTTATGTTACGTGCAACTCTAAAACACACACACACACACACACACACACACACACACACACACACACACACACACACACACACACACACACACACACACGTACACGCACACACACACACACACACACACACACACACACACACACACACACACATAGGGATGTTTTTGCCGATGGAGGTGGTCGTACCAGGCACATGCAAACGCCAGGCTCTGACCTAATCTGGCCAACCTGAATATGTTTGCATGTATGAGTTACACGGTCGGCTGCCGAGGGAGGGGTTTATACGCAACCGTGTTGATGTAATGTTGCTCGTCCATCAGAGTGAAGGAAAAATGTAGCCGAGAGCGCAGGTGATTCAGGGAAGGCTTGAGAAGTGAAGGTATTGTATATATATATATATATATATATATATATATATATATATATAATACTGTTTACACACACACACACACACACACACACACACTCATAACATATACATACACATAATGTTATGATCTTCGAGAAACATGAAGTCACTGCATGTACAGTGAGGTTGGATGATAAGGAAATGGAAAATGTGAGTGCACTTAGGTACTTGGGTGATGTGATGAGTAAGGATGAAAGTTTGGAGGATGAAGTGCTTGAAAGGGTACACAGGTGGAAGAAAGGCTGCTGGTTCTTTGTAAGCAGTGATCAAAAACAGAGAACTGAGCATGGAAGTAATAAAGTCTCTGCTTGATAGTACTGTGATACCAACTCTAACGTATGGAAGAGAAGCTTGGACCTTGTTGAAAGGACACAAGTTCAGAGTGAGAGTAGTAGAAAAGAGTTATTTGAGAGAAGTATGTGGAGTTACATGGAAAGACTGACTAACAAATGAGGAAATGAAGGAGCCTTGTGTTGTGGATGTTGATGAGGAGCCTTGTGGTGTGGATGTTGATGTAATAGAAAGCGTTAGGAGAAATACACTGAGGTGGTTTTGCCATGTAGAGAGGATGGAGAGCGAGGGACTAACGACAAGAGTGTATGTGAGTGAGATGGAGGGGGGCAGAGGGAGGGGGAGGACGAGGATGAGACGGAGGGATATAGTGGTGAGGTATATGAGAGAGGGGTGTGTGAGCTGAAGTAGGGCAGTGAACCTGCAGGGGACAGGGCGACATGGTGGCGATTTGATTGTGGCCACCCTTCACGAGATTGGGGCAACTGGCATTAGATAGAGGGAAACATACACATACATGTATCCACAAACATACATAAACATATATACATAAACATACACATACACACACATACATGCATACATAAATGTACACGTATATACTGGTGGTGATGATTGTTGTTGTGGTTGTGGTGATGTGTTTTAGTGATTTTTTGGTTGTGGGCGGTGATAATGATAGTGGTATTTTGACTGTGGGGGTCTTTGTGGGAGTGGTAGTGGTGGTAGCTGTGATGGCGGTGTGGTACTGGTGGAGAGGGTAGCAGTGGTGGATGTGGAAGCAGTAGACGATTCAGGAAGGGAATGAGAGGAGGGGGCTGTGGTGCTGGTGTGTATTTTCGTACCGTACCGTACGCCACTTCAGTCCCGCCCACAAAATATTCTCTCCTCAAAATGATTACTCTTACGTAACATGTGGAGCTGTGAGGCACGTGGGAGGGATACTGCGTCTCAGGGAACGAACTGCCTAATCTAATCTTCACTAACATAACCCTAACAGCTAACTTTCCTTAATCTAATCTAACGTAATCTGCAGTAGGCCCTCCAGGAAATACAGGCTGCCTAAATTGACAACAGTTTAGAAATTTGAGAGCGGGGTGAGAGCTGAGGCAAGACTTGTGGAATGGATGTGGGGTCTCAGTTGGTTAAAATCACACAGAGGAGCGGAGGGGAAGGAGGGAGCTGGAAAAGAAAATATAAGGGTATGGGTTGGAACGAAGGGCCGGACTGAAGAATGTGTTGAAATGCGGAACTGTCTGCCCACCTTTTTTCATTTGACTGGAAATTCTCTCTCTCTTTCTGTCTCTCTGTCTGTCTTTCCGTCTGCCTGCCTGCCTGCCTGTTTGTCTGTCTGTCTCTGTCTGTCTGTCTGTCTGTCTGTCTGTCTCTCTCTCTCTCTCTCTCCCCCTCAAAAACGTAAGATTGGATACCCGCTAAAACTCATCCTCTCTAGGGAATAATAAAACAAACTCAAAATCAAGAGCCGTTCACTTTGAGATGCCTGGACACATTACTTTTATAAGACTGGAGATCATAAGTGAAAAGAATGGAGATCATAGACAAAGGGAAAGACAGACTGATGTAGATAGTTCCAGAGTTGACCAGTATGAATGAAGGACTGAGAATACTGGCTAGTTATTGCATTTGGAGGCTGGACAGAATATTAATGGGGTGAGACTGTTTAGCAAGACGGGTGCTGCGTGTCCTCCATTTGGGGGGAAGGATTCGGGTTAACAGTTCAGAAGATATGTGATTTTTTGAAGTGATAACGAGAGAGAGAGAGAGAGAGAGAGAGAGAGAGAGAGAGAGAGAGAGAGAGAGAGAGAGAGAGAGAGAGAGAGAGAGAGAGATTCTTTCACCCCAAACAGAAATTACACGCAGCTCAAAAGCCATATGCGCCAAAGTCTCATCCCGTGACTGCTGAAGTGTGTGTTGTGATGGACGCAGTGAGAAACGGGTGGGAAAGTGGTGGGTGGAGTCAGGAAAGTGTGGGGTGGAGTCAGGAAAGTGGTGGGTGGAGTCAGGAAAATGGAGGGTGGAGTCAGGAAAATGGAGGGTGGAGTCAGGAAAGTGGAGGGTGGAGTTAGGAAAGTGGAGAGTGGAGTCAGGAAAATGGAGGGTGGAGTCAGGAAAGTAGAGGGTGGAGTCAGGAAAGTGGAGGGTGGAGTCAGGAAAGTGGAGGGTGGAGTCAGGAAAGTGGAGGGTGAGGTCAGGAGAATGGAGGGTAGAGTCAGGAAAGTGGAGGGTGGAGTCAGGAAAATGGTGGATGGAGTCAGGAAAGTGGAGGGTGGAGTCAGGAAAGTGGAGGGTGGAGTCAGGAAAGTGGAGGGTGGAGTCAGGAAAATGGAGGGTGGAGTCAGGAAAGTGGAGGGTGGAGTCAGGAAAGTGGAGGGTGGAGTCAGGAATGTGGAGGGTGGAGTCAGGAATGTGGAGGGTGGAGTCAGGAAAGTGGAGGGCGGAGTCAGGAAGCAGGCTATGAATCATGTGCCCAGAGTCGGACACAGCAAAAAAAAAAGAAAAAAAAAGAAAAAAAAAAAAGATACTCCCCTTAGAACTGTGACTGCACGAAACTTCATCAGGTGCAGTTATGATCAGCATGAGTCTCCTTGGTTGCTAATCAAATCAACCCTCCAGTCTGACAGCACCTAACCGGATGGAAAAAGCCCTCAGATGGACACCCCTACAGGCTTCACTTGATTGGTACGCCTCGGCCCACTTGACCACCAGGCGTCTTTTTTTCTGAGGCGGGGAGGGGGAGGGGGAAAGGAAGCAAGAAAAAATTGAGACGTTTTCGGACTGAAGGGGTTAAATGTTGCATCATACTGTCACCTGTGAGGAAAAATATAGGTTGGGTCTGTTAGGTAATGAAGGTGTGGTTAATTGGCTATCTGTCTGTCTATCTGCCTGTCTGTCTATATCTGTCTGTCTATCTGTTTATGTATCGATCCATCTATCTGCCATCTATCTATCTATCTATGTATTTATTCATCTATCTATCTATCTATCTATCTATGTATCTATTCATCTATCTATCTATATGTTTATGTATCTATCCGTCTATCTGCCATCTGTCTATCTATGTATCTATTCATATACCATCTATCTATCTATCTATCCATCTATGTAACTATCCATCTATCTGCCATCTATATATCTATCTATGTATCTATCCATCTACCTGTCAGTCTGTTTATGTATTAATCCATCTATCTACCACACATCTATCTATCTGTCCTGTATCTATCCATCTATCTACCATCTACTTATCTATGTATCTATCCAGCTATCTACCATCTACTTATCTATGTATCTATCCATCTATCTACCATCTATCTATCTGTCTATCTATCTATCCATCTATCTACCATCTATCTATCCAGGAAATGTTTCAAAAAGCTATCTGTCAGTCTGTCTGCCTATCTGTCAGCCTCTGCCTATGTGCCTATCTACTGCCTATCTATCTATCTATCTTTCTCTTTATCTATCTGTCAATATGTCTCTTTATATACAGGAAATCGTTCAATACACTACTCTCTCTATCTACCTACCAACCTACCTCATTATCGGCCTATCTATCTATCTATTTATCTATCAGTCAGTCTATCTCTCTGTCTACAGGAAATCGTTCATCAGTAACCCAAATATAACAAAAAACGTCCTGGGTGTGAAGGGGCTAGAGATGCGGTCAACGTGTAAAGGAGGCGGAGGCACGAGGGGCCGGTACCCCCCCAAACAGGTCCGTTATTAGGCTACATTACATCCCTGTACCCTTATCGTACGCCGGGGACTCGTATTAGAGAGAGAGAGAGAGAGAGAGAGAGAGAGAGAGAGAGAGCAATCGGTTACAGTGTCTTCGTATAATTGTTTGTGTGTGTGTGTGTGTGTGTGAGAGAGAGAGAGAGAGAGAGAGAGAGAGAGAGAGAGAGAGAGAGAGAGAGAGAGAGAGAGATTAACCAAAAGCTATACCATTTTGAACAGAATCCCAGGCTTATCAATTCACTCGCATAACCCTTACTAGAGACAAACATTTCTATATATCACATTAGCTATACATATGACGCAAGGTAACATAAGCACTATACTCTTTTTATCCTAACTTGGCCTAAAACTGCCCTCTCTCCACGTTGATTTCAAAGCTGTAACATTAGATTAACATTAGAATACGATGTTAGCGATGAAAAAGTCCTATGGAAAGGACGTAGAGTCGTAGTAGTGCCTCATTCTGTCCTGTCCTACGTGAAATAAGCTACAAAAAGACGAAAATCGGGGCCAAGTTAAGGTGAAAAGAGTATAGTTCCAGTAAGAAATCTGATAGGCCTAAAACTGCTTTCCCTCCATGTTGATTTCAAAGCTGTAACGTTAGATTAACATTGGAATACGATGCTAGTTATGAAAAAGTACTATGGAAAGGACGTAGAGTCGTAGTAGTGCCTCATTCTGCCCTGTCCTACGTTGAATACGCTACAAAACGACGAAAATCTGGGCCAAGTTAAGGTGAAAAGAGTTGCTGTAAGAAATGTGATAGTCTAACATCGACGTAAAGCAGCTTAAAACAGAAGCAGTAGAATGACAAACACAGTTAAGCTTAATGATGTTTTTTAAGAAGAGCCTTTGTCTCGACCTTAAGGCTTGAAGTTTGGCCATAATTGCATTATCATAGCAATAATTATAATCTTTCTTCTTTTGGATGAGGGAGAGAAGTGGAGGGTGGTTCGGAACAGGTTAGAATATTGACAAGCTAAATGACAGCATGCATGAGATGGGTTCAGAGAGAGAGAGAGAGAGAGAGAGAGAGAGAGAGAGAGAGAGAGAGAGAGGACGCTTCAGGTGGTTCACAACGCAAAACGCATAAGAAAACTGATAAGATAGATGAAAGAGTACTTGAGATGGGTCAGGGTGTGTTGGTATTGTAAACATGCTTTTTCGTACCCTATCAAAGTTCTTTAAATGACATAACTAGACTCTCACTCACACAGTCACTTCATAAACACTCTCTTACCTTACACTGCATGAAGCCCTACAAACCTACACCTGTATGTGAAAGACTGGGTGACAGAAAGTGGTGTTCTTCGTCATAAACGTGTATAGTATGTCTCTCCCTCAGCTTCAGGTGTGTGTAAGGTGACCACTAGACAGACAGATAGATAGATAGGAAGACTGATAGGCAGAAGAGGTTAGGACTGATTTGAACTGACCTCTGCGTTTCTCCATTCAGGTGAGGGTCAGTTAGTTGCCCTCGCCTCTACCCTTCCCACCTTTACCGTCACCTGCAGTCATCAGGTTCCTGCCTTACACATCTGGCACTGGGAATCTGCAAGGCTAAAGTGTTGCCTGAAATGTTGACAGTTTTTTCTATCTACAGCCAGGCGCCTTCGATAGGGGTGTCCACAAACTAATCGCCTCCATGTCACCCTGTCCTTTGCCATCAGGTTACCCTCCCTCCAACTCTCACCCTCACTCTCATGTATTTCTTCATTCCCTATAGGAAATGAAGAACCTATCCGTGCCTTATTATTATTATTATTTATTATTATTATTATTATTATTATTATTATTATCATCATCATCATCATCATCATCTCCAAACACTTTTATCCATCTTAGGTGAGACATTTCTAACTGGAGGGTTAAATATACTCAAAACGAATCCCTCCATCACAATAGATTTCCCTGAACTGAGCAAAGCCATGTTAAGGTAGCATAAAATCATCTTAGTTAACACAGTCTTCTGAAGATAGCACAATCATCTTAAGGTAGCATAAAGCCATCTTACGGTAGCATAAATTTGTCTTAAGGGAAATAAAGTCATTTTAAGGTATCATTAATTCATCTTAAGGAAGCATAAAACCATCTTAAGGTAACATAAAGTCGTCTGAAGCTAGCAAAAAGTTATCTTAGGGGAGCATAAAGCCATTTGAAAGTAGCATAAAGTCATCTTAAGGTAACATAAGGTCATATTAAAGTAACATAAAGTCCTTAAGGTAGCATAAAATCATCTTAAGGTAGCATAAGGCCATTTTAAGGAAGCATAAAGTCAACTTCAAGGAGCATAAAGCCATCTTACGGTATCATAAAGCCATCCTGAGGTAGCATAAAGTTATCATAAGGTAACAAAAACTTATTGTAAGGTAACAATCATCTGAAGGTAGCATAGTGTTATCCTAAGGTAACATGAAGTTATCTTAAGGCAGCCTAAAGCCATGTATGTAGCATAAAGTTATTTTAATGCTTCAGGAACTAATATAAAGAATCCGTCATTGCAGTAAAATGGTAAAGCCTTTTTAGACCGGTGGAAATACAAAATAAAGCCCTTCTTTGCCAGATACACAGAGCTTTATACTATTATTATTGTTATGGCTCCTAGTTCAACTGAAATGTGAACCCAGTGTATTGCAGGCTTAAGGCGCCCTTCTCCTGCAGTCCACTATCCTCCTCTTGGGTGATAGGTAAAGAGTTGAGGGACGTTTGTATGGCTGGACATTGAAGCCTCCCAAGCATGTCGGTGCCACCACATGAAGGCGTCCCTCACCAACACCACAGCTTACGTAAATCAAGCGTACAGACTCAAGACATGGGAAGCTGATGGTGCACTGGTTAGCCCTCCCAGCTCGCAATTGGCAGGACCCGAGTTCGATTCCCAGGCTAAAGGACGATGTTTATTCCTCCCACGGCCCTAGTTACCCATCAGTAAAATTTGGGAACCTGGGTGTAACATCAACAGTTGAGAGGAAGATGAGAACTTAGAAAAAAAATAGATTGTTTGCCTTTACCTTCGTGCAGTCGATTGGTACTGTATTTGTCCGTCTTCTTCGGGAAATTGGAGGCGGAAGGTGAGGTGAGAGAGGGTGAAGGAATGTGGTGTGTGAGAGAGAGAAAGAAGAACGTGAAGGAAGGAGGGAAGTTGAAGGAAGAAAGGATAATGAAGGAAGGAAAGTAAAGGAAGAAAGTATTGTAAAGAAAGGCAAGTGAAGGAAAGAAAGCAAAGAAAGAGAGGAAATTGAAGGAAGGGAGAGTAAAGTAAGGGATGAAAGTGAAGGAAGGGGAGCAAAGAAAGGAGAGTGAGGTAAGGAAGGAAATTGGAGGAAAGTGAAGGAAGGAAGAAATGAAGGAAGGAAGGAAGGAAAGAAGGAAGTGAAGTGAAAGAAGGAGAGTAAAGGAATGAGAATGGAGAAAGGAAAAAGAAGGAAGGAAGGAGCGCGAAAGAAGGAGAGTAAAGGAAGGATAGAAAGTGCAAAGAAAAAGAGTAAAGGAAGGGGAGCGAATGAAGGTTGAGAAGGAAGGAAAGAGAAGCTAGGAAGAAGAAAATGAAGGAAGGAGAAAATAGAAAGGAGAAGGTGAGGGCCAAAAGAATGCAGAAAAGGGAAACTCGAGGGAAAAAAAGAATGTAGGAAGGAGAAAGTGAAAGCGAGTGAATGAAGGAGAGAGGGCAGGAGGAAGAAAGGAAGGAAGGAAGGTAGCGGCCCATTGGTAGTCAGGCCGGTGCTACCCCCTCCCTGAATATTCACAAGTCGAACTAAGTTAATTTGGTTGGCTCAGCACCTTCGTGTTAACACCTTCACCTCCACCATGTAGCTTTATTTTGTTGATACTGCTGCCAAACTGTTGTATACCTTGTACTTGGCCCTAGATGGCGATGTTTATCCCTGCAGTTTGTGGATATCTTTATTTACCGCATACATACATACATTTATACATACATGCATACGTACATACATACATACATAGATACATATTTACACACACACACACACACACACACACACATATATATATATATATATATATATATATATATATATCTATATATACATGTGTGTGTGTGTGTGTGTGTGTGTGTGTGTGTGTGTGTGTGTGTGTGTGTGTGTGTGTGTGTGTGTGTGTGTATCATAAGTATGTATGTGAAGGGATAGGAGATTTATACATTCAGGACACTCGTCGAAGTATAAACTACGATATATGAGTTACCATCAAATTCTCATATAAACTATTAGAGCAGCGCACGTAATGAAAATCCGTCATACAATTTCTATGCAGTTAGAAACTATGCCTGTTTTGATTTAGAAAAAAAAAAAAAAAACTTTCAGCTTTGAATAGTTTACATAATTTCATTTAATAGAACTACACCTAGGAGAATTTCATAACTATGTCTTCCTACATGTTTTACATATGCGTAAATACTGTATATGCATCTATCTATCTTTCTATCTATCTATCTATCTGTTAAATGCAAGGATGAAGTAACCAAAAGCCAGAAGCTCGTAAGACTGTTCCCGCCAAGAAAAAACAAAAACAATGTAACAGAGAGCCATATTCAAGATCTGTTCATTTCGCGATGCCTGGACACAATGAGTTTCAAAGATTGGAGGTCATAGGCAGTAGGAAATACAGACGGAAGAAGACAGTTTTAGAGTTGACCTGTTACATACATGAAGGACTGGGAGTAACAGTTAACTCTTGCATTGGTTAGCTGGACAGAAAAGGAATAAGAGTTTGTTGCTAGACGGGTGCTATGTCTGTATCTGTCCATCTGTCCATCTGTCTATTTATCTGTCTATCTGTCTATCTATATGAAACACTGATATCGTTCGTGGAAGAGATGCACTAACCACTAACCGTCTCATAGCAGGGGCAACTCTACTGTGGCACTGAATTCCAGCTCTTAGTTATCTTGTTTTTGCTTTTTCTTGCGAGGAACAATTTGCGGGCTCCTGGTCTTTGGTTCCTTCCCTGCATAAAAAAAAAAAAAAAAACATGATTTTCTTCAGTTGAGGATGAGTATATTAGTCGCATACTGTTAATATCATCACCATTAACCCTCTCATCTTCTGGATAGCTCTAAGGCTCTATTCCAGTTAAAACACGATGATTTTATTAAGCTGAGATTGAGTTATAGGAGCCTGAGTGTGACTGCTGTACGAGAGACCATAAAACGTGTGTGACGCAAGGGACGGCGGCTGTGATATGCGAACGTACACTTCAGTAAAAATCAGGATGTGCAGATCCGTGCAAATGTGTGTGGATCACTGCTGGGAGTGGAGGGCTGGGGCGCCTGGCTGCACCATTTGTTTTATCCCATTTTTATGCCAAATTTCACATAAAATTGAATGTTTCGTAGCACGTGACTCTATCTATCTATCTATCTGTCTGCCTATCTATCTATCTGTCTATCTATAAACACGGTCGTATTTAGAGGTTTTTAAAGAAAGACTATTTTTATTTTAAACTGGACATTTTAAGAGGCCAAATTAAATTATATGTGGACATCATCAAAGATCAGGAAAACAGTACTAATGGACCAACGTATGTGAGCTTCAGATAGGTGTGCTTTCTCTTCGTGCCAAAAGTCAAAGTAGTGTACCTGAATGCCCAGTCTTTCTCTCTCTCTCTCTCTCTCTCTTTCTCCCTCTCTCTCAGACTGACCTTATAATCCCAACAAAGTCTTAGAAGTGGAATAAACATACAGGCCACATACACCGTCATCCAGGAAGAAAGCTTTGTGGATATGTACTAATTCAGTGGCTGTTCTAGACTGTGGGTAGAACTGCTGTATAATGTTTGGGGGTCATGGCTCAGACAACCCTGCCAGGAACACCAGATTCAGGCCTGAGGGGGACCTGTGCAGCTGAGATGTGTATGGGGAGGATAAATGGTCCGAATTACAACAGAGGTATTACACTGAGATGAGCCTGCCGTAGAAGAAAGAGATTACAAAAGGACGCTTGGGTTTGTACATTTTTCAGCACACACACACACACACACACACACACACACACACACACACACACACACACACACACACACACACACACACACATTCGTAACACCACTCAATGGACAGGAGTACAGTAATAGCAGTGCAAGCAAAAACTTGACAACAAACCACTGTCATTAATCCCAGTATTGTTACTTATTTTTGTAAACGGTACTGGGTACCCAGAGAATGTGTGGGGCTCCACAGTACATATATATATATATATATATATATATATATATAATGAGAGAGAGAGAGAGAGAGAGAGAGAGAGAGAGAGAGAGAGAGAGAGAGAGAGAGAGAGAGAGAGAGAGAGAGAAGGACAATGAAGCTTGGAAGTTATTAGGTCGGGGTTAGCGACAAACACCCTTGGCTAATGTGCTGGTGTCTTGGAAAGAGAGAGAGAAAAAAGAGAGAATACAACTTCCTTTGTTCTACTACTGCTCCTTTCAGACCACCTCAGTAGCACATATTCTTACTCTTTTCTCAGCTTAATTTTTGTTATGATCTTTTTTATTACCATATACTGTAAGTCTATACTATGTCTGCTAAACTGAAGGATCTGTCCTTCGGAGGAGAGTGATAGCAAGAAGTTAACCTTTCCCCATGCATACAAAGCTCGAATTGGGTAGGGATGTGCAGGAACAGTTACTTTTGAGAGTGTGGAAGTGACGTAATGGATATGCTTGTGTGTGCCAGAGTCTGTGTATGTCATCGGTAGAACTGACACTGTGCTAATATAGGCAAGCACATGAAACGACATATTATCACCGCCAACCTTCAGACTTTGGGAGGCTTTACAATAGCGAGTAAATATGTCAGGCTGTCGAGTAATATGGATAAGACGGCCCTCAGGGTTTGAGTGTTAATTTCCACACTTTACTACTGTCATTTATGCAACTGTTTTTACCTGAAGGGACTGGACTACTATTCCCAACTTTAATACTAGAGGAAGCTATGGCTGTGTGATATTCGATGAGTTTTAGTTATGAGTTGGCAATGAGTCTCTTTGGTTACTCGTCATTTTCATCCTCCAGTCTGACTACACCTGACCATTAACTGAACAGGAAGAGGTTATGGATATTCGTCAGGTCAGAAAATAGGCACCATACCGCAAAAGATAAAATGGTCACTGTTTGTTACCTGGCCATCGAGAAAGCTGAAACGGGTAAAGGATCGTCAGGTTAGGGGAAAAAAAAAAAAGTGATATAGAGCATATTCTAAACACACAGTGGGCCAACTCAAGATGCCCAGCATTTCTTCAGAGAACATTGTGGCGTGGTGGTGGCCGCAACTGTGGGTGTGGAGACAAAGGGACGCGGGTTGGGGCTCATCTCAAGCGGGTGGATACAATGGGCCGCCACTCACACTCCCTCCACACTCTCCACAAGGCCTGGACAAACACACACCACCACACACACAAACACACACCCCAGCCCACACAATGGCATCCCCTACTTGGTGGTAATAGCCAACCTGTGAGGCCTTTTCTTTCCGGCCCGGTGCTTCCTTCTCCGCGGTCCGGCTCGCCTCCTCTCCCATTGTTTTGGTAATGTTGCCCCGGAATGAAATTCAGCTCTCTGTATTCCTCTCTTCCGAATATCATCCGTGTGTATACTCGTATGCATCTACAGAATGATGCAGTGATATATAAATGACTTTATATTGCCTTCACTACGAAGGGCCCTGACGTAGAAAAGAATTGTAAATATTAAACAAATTAATGAGAAACCGAAGGCTGATATTCTGTATAACTTGTCCCTTTCAAAAGGAAGCGAATATCAATATTATTCATTTCGAGATGCCTGGAACTGAAAAGGCTGGAAGTCATACGCGAGAAGACAGTTAGAGGAAGACAATTCCAGAGTTTACCAGTTGCATAAATGAAAGACAGAGTAAGGGATAATCTTGTATTAGAGACCTGGAAAGAAACAAGGTGAGACTGCAGTTAAACCGGCGCTGTGCGGCTGAGGTAATGAGGAAGGGATGCAAGCTGAGATTTCAAATGACCAGCGACCAGGGAAGTTACAACAGAATTGAGAAATACAACAGTTTTTCAAAAAGTGATGATCAGAACGAGACATCAAGGATACTGTGAGATGATGAAGGACTGCGTTACTTGTTGCTGAAAGAAAGAAGATATACATGTGGACGACTGTAGAGAGTTGAAGGAGGGAGGGTATGAGCTTTAAAGGCACTGATAGCAAATACTTCCGTCAGAAATAAGAACTCAGTCGAAGGTCAAATACGCCAAGGCCTTATCCCGTGACTGTTGTAGTGATAGTAGGGGTGGACGCTGAGGGAAGCGGGTAGAAACGCAAAATGTAATAAGTTTATAAGTGGAGAACGATGGATGAACAGAAGGTCATTGATGAAAAGAAGGAAAAGAGTTGGTGAGTTGGTGAAAAGAGAGGACCCTGAGGAACACAGTTATTGAAAGGTTGAGAAAAACAGTGACCATCTAAAACTGCAGCTATAGAACGACTGGAGAGGAAATTTGAGATGAAGACACACAAAGAGGCATAGAAACCTTAGGAGGAAGGATTGCTTACCCTAAAAATTGATTAAGATCTTTCGTGAACACCTCCATTGATAGAGCAATAAGAGAAATAAGACAGGTATTGTTGTCCAAGAAAGAATTACTGTAACCCAAAGGAGGAGTGAACCAGGTAATACTGCCTAAAAGGGAAGTAAATTAGGTAATACAGACCAACAGAGAAGTGAAATAGATAATATGGTTCAACAGAAAAGTAACTATTGTCCAAAAGAAGGGATTCGGGTAATATAGCCCAAACAGTAGGAAATATAGCCCAACAGAGAAGTGAATCAGGGAATGTGACGTGACAGAGGTGTGAGCTGGAGGATGATGTGTGATGGAGTGTGATGGAAAAGATGGAGGAACGGAGATGTGAGGTGGAGGATGAGGTGCAACTTATGAAAGGGTCAGGAAACAGCAAAGAAAGATGGAGTATAGAGTGTGCTGTGTGGTTTAGTGTGACGTGGAGTGGTGTGATGTGGAGTGGTATAGAATGGTGTGTTATGGTGTGGTGTGGTGTGGTGTGGTGTGGTCTGGTGCGGTCTGGTATGGTGTGGTGTGGTCTGGTGTGGTGTAGAGTGGCGTGATGCGAAGGCAGAGGTCCTATAGCGGAACAGAAAAGTGGGGTGGAGTATGAGGTGCGTGGAGATATTTTGGGTCGTTTATGTGTGCGAGGCGGCAGAAAATAGCTTATAATGGGACAGAAAAATGAGGTGAAGATTACAAGAAGCAATGAAGATGTGAGGATGAATAAGAGGCTGGTGACGTGATGCAGTGTGATGCGCAAGGCAGGAAAGAATTGTGTAGTAAAGAGTAGCAAGGAAGTTTGGTGATGTATAAGGTGCGTGAGAGAGAGAGAGAGAGAGAGAGAGAGAGAGAGAGAGAGAGAGAGAGAGAGAGAGAGAGAGAATAACCACATAATCCCGACCAACAGAGAAACGAAGCATTGCAAGAGGTGGTGCATGGCGTGGTGTGGCGCGGTGGGAAAGAATCACGTAATATAGAGCCACAAGGACCTTAATGATCGGGAACTTCAGGAATTTAATTAGCGGTGGACCAGCCTGCCTGCAACTTATCCCTGATCCCAAGGTTGTTACAGCAATACACGGCAATAACAAGGGCGGCTGGTGGAGGGGGTAAGGAAGCTGGGGGTGATGAACGGCACTCCAATATTGCCTCAACCTGCTGTCTGAACACCCCACGTTTCCATTAATTAATACGGATATAAGGGAGAATGAGGGTATATTGTTTTTTTTTTATCATAATAGCTATTTTTCTTATAATGAGTGCATATGGGATTATTTCTTTTAATAATTATTTTTGTGTGATATTCTCTCACCTCCCTCACTTTAAATAATACGGCTATAGGGGTAAAATAAACTCACTGTCTCCCTCTTATAACAGATAAATGACATCTTTTCTTGCATGCTTGGTTACTCTATATGATGTTTATTTCTGAGTAATGTTCCTTTACCCCTTCTCGTTCACTAATTGAACAGCTAAACGGTGACATTAAACTCAGTCTTTCAAAACAGCTACATGTGTTATACTGTATGTGGGATTGTGCATTCTGATGGTTATTTTCCGTAATATTCCTTCAACCTACTGTCTGCATACCCCAGTTCTTTCATTAACACGGCTAGACAGGAAAATTAAACCCAGTCTCTCATAAAAATTGAAAATAACTGTACTTCATATATTAATTGTGTGCTGTATGATTTATTTTAATGTTTCTTCCCTTTTTTATTTATTTATTTATTTATGTTTTGAGTAATGTTCCCTTACCCTTCTCACTTTCGTTAATTAATAAGGCTATATAGTAAAATTCAACTCAACGTCATTCTTTCTTATAATGCTTGTGTGTTGGACTCTAGTTTATCGTGCTTATTTTTATTGTAATATTCTCATGCCATTTCACCTCCAGTAATTCATACGGCTATACAGCAAACTTAAACACAGTATGTCTCTTGTAATATCCCTATGTTTTATAATGGGTTATGGTGGTCGATTCTTCTTGATGTTTAATTTTGAGTGATATTCCTTCAACTTGCTGTCATTGCATCCCACCCTTTCATTCATCGATATACAGGAAAATTAGACTCTACGTGTATTTTGTATTGGGTTTATGTCGTTTCTTGATAGCATGTTGGATGATTCATTTCGATGTTATTTTCTGAGCAATATTCTCCCAGCTTGTACCCACACCTCACTGCTACTTTCTCATTAATTTATACAGTAACATAAAATCCAGGTTATCTTTCCGATGGCTCTATCCTGGACAAATATTGGCGCTATGTTTAGATACGTTTGCTTCTGCCTATGTATGCAAAATACGATTTGTGGTAGGGGACAGTATGTGGGTGAGGCGAAGGGTGTTGGGGGAGGGGGATATCGAGGATGAGATGGAGGGATGGGATGGAGAGGTGTATGAGTGAGGGAAGTGCGAGGTGGAGAGAGGACAACCTGATAGCGAAGGACAGAATAACGTGGAGGCGATTCGTTTGTGGCCACCTCCTTTGGGATTAAGGTTTTTGGCTATTGATAGATAGATAAATAAATAGACTGATAGGCGAACAGATAGACAGACAGACACAAGAACCCGACTGAACCCGCTTCAGGTGTAGTCGAGACCCAGACAGACAGGAAGACAGATTGATAAATAGATAGGTAGAGAGACAGACAGACCAACAGACAGACAGAGAGATAAAAATATAGATACAGGCAGATACATAGACAGCTAGAGCGATAGATAGAGGTACTGACAGATAGATAGATAGATAGAATGATTGACTGACACAGACAGACAGACAGATCGACAGACAGATAGAGACAGGCAGATAGACAGGAAAGATTAATAGACAGCTAGATAAACTAAATATCCTGCTATCTCTAGACGACTTTATTCTGCTAAAAAAGTGCATTCCAATTGGTCGTGTTTTGTCCATGTTAAATCCTTACATACAAGAAGTTTTCCCAAAGTTAAATACATTCTATCTAGAGCAGTGGTTCCCAACCTTTTTGGTCCTGTGGCCCCCCGAGAAAATTATGAGAAGCTCCATGGCCCCTATATAACTCAGATCGTATATTTATATATTTTTAATATTTGATATTGTGCAGAAAACGGTAATTACCCCAATATACTTAAGGCTAAACTAGCACAGTAAGGTATAATTCATACTTGATTTCTGTCAGGCTTTACCCATACCAAATACCTTATAATATCTTATATTACCAATAAGGCCCATGGCCCCCCAGTCAATGTTCCATGGCCCCCTTGGGGGCCATGGCTCACAGGTTGGGAACCGCTGATCTAGAGGGAGCAAAAGCAGAAACATCAAATAACCTATGTAACACATCTCTTATAATATCAGTAAGATTAAAAATTATCTGTGGTATATATTCATAGGTAAATATGTAATCAGTTTTTCCAAAATCTTAACGGTGAGACAGTGAAAAAGTATTATTTGTACGGTACAGTTACTTTAATATCTGCAAGGATGGGGAAGATTATATTACACTCAACTGGACTCCTATAATACTTGTGTGCAATTAAGTTTTCCATAATGTTGAAACGCACGGTAAAATTCTCTCTCTCTCTCTCTCTCTCTCTCTCTCTCTCTCTCTCTCTCTCATGGTGTGTTTAATATCTGCCAGGATGGGTCAGATAACCTTGGATATATTTCGTACTCGTGGGAAGCTCGGTATGCAGTATGTGTTTCCATAGCAAAATGATCTTACTGAGCTTTTTAGCCTATTACAGTATGTAAAAATGAATATAGTCAGTCATATCACAGGGCACTATAAAACCGTCCGATTTATGTGGAGGGTTCACACTATATACTATACATTATTTGTGTAGTTCTCCCACAGTGACATATAATACCCAACACAGGGGATGAGTTGCTGTTGATGAATGGCAATCCATGTATATTTATGTATCTATATTTACATATATACATATATAATAAGAGAATGTTGGTCTGCCTGCCTGTCTATATGTAAGTATGTAGTCTACGGAAATCGAGAGAGATACATATAGAATTCATTAAATAACTCTAACAGGTGTAACTTTTTCTGGAGAATTTTTACACGGTACATTAGTCACAAAAGGGGCACCCCTGATGGCCAATACAGTATTAGAACTCATCAGAAATAATTAAACTTCATGGAACCCTGGTAGTGAAGTACCAAAGAGTTTTATTATTACGTCTACAGCCATATCATTAATAACTACAACGGGTCAGATGGGTAGACGGATTAATTGGGTGGGCAGGGCTGGTGGGTTGGTTGGCAGGGTTGAGTGGATAATAGGTAAGTGTAGAGGGGCAGATTGGATGAAGTGGGTGCGAGGGTGGGAGGGTGGGGTTGGTGGGACAGAGTGGGTGGATGAATGGATGGCCAGGATGGGTGGGTGGGGTTGGGACAGAGTGGGTGGATGAATGGATGGCCAGGATGGGTGGGTGAGTGTGGGTGATTTGGTGGGCTGGGTGAGTGGGCAAGTGGGTGAATGGATGGGTAGGGTAGGCAGATGGATGGGTGAGCAGGATGGGTGAGCAGGATGGGTAGGAAGGGTTGGTGTGTGGGTGGGTAGTGTAGTGGAGGAAAACGGCCCATAGTAGGAATAGGCCAATGGAAAATTATATCCATGGAGAAATGGGCCCAAGAAGGAACATAGGTTCAACGGGTAGAATGGGACCCCTGGTGTCTTCTCACACATGGGGATTGCCCATCCAATGTCCCAGGCAATGCCGGTATACACTAGCAGGGGCACCTGGGCAACGCCGGGTACTCCCGCGAATGAATAATAATATCATACACGTACAGTATTAGAAGATAGTACCAATCTCTGTATATGGATCGTGTAGTAATGCAGCATACCCAAGGTCCTGAATCAATGCATATGAGTCACCTATTCAGTAATCACCACAATAACATCAGTGCATTTGACCATGTAAAAGAATCCATAATTTGATAATCAACACATAATTACAAAGTGGCCCATATATAACCTTCCCATTCCTATGATAGAATTGATAGGGAGGCTTTGTGGGCTGTTTTAAGATGGTATGGACTTGATGGTAGGTTACTAAAAGGGGTGAAAAGTTTTTATGTAAATAGTAGAGCGTGTGTAAGAGTGGGAAATGCTGTGAGTGATTGGTTTCCTGTGAGAGTGGGGCTGCGACAGGGATGTGTGATGTCGCCTTGGTTGTTTAATATTTACATGGATGGTGTTGTAAGGGAGGTGAATGCAAGAGTTTTAGGTGGAGGTCTGAGTCTTGTGAATGTTGATGGTGGAGAGTGGAATCTGAAGCAGCTGCTGTTTGCAGATGATACTGCACTGGTGGCTGATTCAGAGGAGAGATTGAGACAGTTGGTAGAGGAGTTTGGAAGGGTGTGTGAAAGGAGGAAATTGAAAGTAAATGAGAATAAGAGTAAAGTGATGAAGTGTACGAGGTTGGTAGATGGTAGGGGGATGAATATAGTTTTGAATGGCGAGTTGCTTGAGGAGGTAGAGTGTTTTAAATATCTAGGGTCACATGTTGCTGTGGATGGAAGAATAGATGCAGAAGTGAAGTTTAGAATAAATGAAGTAGGAAAGGTGCTGGGAGGAATGAAAAAAGTGTTTAGATGTCGTTCGCTTAGAATGGACGTAAAGAGAAGGCTGTATGAGGGTGTTGTGGTACCGACTGCATTATATGGGGCTGAAACATGGAATATGGGTGTAGCAGAGACGAAAAGTTTGAATGTAATGGAGATGAGGTGTCCGAGGAGTATGTGTGGAGTGATGCGTATGGATCGAGTGCGAAATGATGAAGTGCGAAGGAGAACTGGAGTTGTTCGGGAGATGGCTGGTAGAGTTGAGCAGAGGTGTTGCGATGGTTTGGGCATATGGAGAGAATGGATAATGAGCGATTGGTGAAAAAGATAACTAGATCTGATGTGAGAGGTGTAAGGCTGAGAGGAAGACCACGAATAGGATGGATGGACAGTGTGAAGAGAGCGCTGGATGCGAGAGGGATGTCTGTTGAGCAAGGAAGAGTGGCTGTGCGTGACAGAAATAAATGGAGAGAAATTGTGAATGAATAAGTGATGACGCAGCCCTGAGGGGATATTCTCCCGCATTTGGTCTGATCAGCTAGTCAGGTCAGGTGCGGGTAAGGGGATGAGTCTGTTATGATGTGGCAGGGGTAAACTAGCTCTGCTGTTGGGCCCTGCTGCGGATATCACTGATTGCATTGCGCAGTTGACCCTTGTGTGGTGTTGTGCAGTGAGGATCTGTCCGTTCTCCCCTTTGGGGCTAAGATGCGAGTGAATGTGTTTGAATGGATGAGTAAATGGGGAGTGTGTCATCCTGTCTCGGCTACCTCCCTTTCCTTGGGGGAAGCAGCCTAGGTATATAGATAGATAGATTCCTCTCTACTGGGCAAATATTTCTGTGTTACCGGGACTGTCCAGTCATCAATGTCTAACCTGCATCATTTATTCATTTGCTACCACCACCACACCCACGGCCACACTAACAGACTGAGTCGCCTTAACAACACACAAGATACCATCAGGCGAGTTTCTAGAGTAGCGCTATTTAAGGACCACCCTGTCCACATCATCGTAAATGTTGCCAGCATCTTAGATATAAAAGAAACTTCAAGGCTCTTCCAGACAATATTTTACATCGAGGCTGATGGCATTATGACTCAAAAGCTGAATGAGGTCATAGTAATAGTAGCAGTAGTAGTGGTAGTAGTAG
Source organism: Coenobita brevimanus (assembly GCF_032717465.1). NCBI lineage: Eukaryota > Metazoa > Arthropoda > Malacostraca > Decapoda > Coenobitidae > Coenobita > Coenobita brevimanus. Next base: position 6,136,091 of record NC_136987.1, read on the forward strand.
TAGTGGTGGTGGTGGTGGCAGTAGTAGTAGTAGTAGTAGTAGTAGTAGTGCATGCAATCCTATGCTCATCTGGAAATGAACCCTGTGAACTGCAGGCTGAAGTTGCCTATAACTGCTGTCCACCCTCCTCTTTTCAGGGGGTAGGGAGGGAGCTCAGGAACGTTTATGAGTATGTAACCGGGCAGCTCCACAGCCTAGTTATATCAGTGTCACCACATGAAGGCGTCATTGCTAAATAAACCCTCTCATGGTAGCGTCATCTCTAGCGTTATAGTCGAGCTCACACCAGGCTATTTTATTCATGTCAGTGAGCCATAGGAGCCTGGGGGTGCAAATACTTTCACGTTTAACCCTCTCATATTGGGAAAAACTCTAGTAGTGATTCCACTTAATTCTAAACTTTTTTCTTTTTTCTTTTTCTTTTCTTTTTTTTCTTAACCTGCGAGTGGATCATTGTCATAAACTGGTAAAATATAAGTGAGAAGTGTGAACGTCGGGGGTAGGGTTGCGAGAGGCAGACCGAAAAAGACCTGGGTGGAGATTAAAGAGTGACCTCTGGCATAACGCATTGAATTAGGAAGCTGCCAGAGATCGAGCAGCATAGAGGGCCGCCCTTATGTGATGAAAGTCGACGTAGGCAAGGATCTTGGAGCATTTTTAAACTATACGACGAGAGTGGGTCAATGGAACCTGATACTGTAAAAGGGGAGGTTGTTAGTAATTGGAACCACATGTTAACGCTTTTTGTACTTTCTCCTTTATTTTTTTATTAATTTCTACCCTTCAAACACCATTTTGTTTAGAATTTCAAGGACAACAAATTGTTGGAAAGCGTTTTTCTTACAACTTTTTATTTTAGGAGGAAACTTAGGAAATCTCTAAAAGTGTAAACAATCATTATATTTATAGAGACAGGCCAGAAAGTATTGTATTTATCCAAAATCCATCTCCAACAAATTATCAAGCATAAAATTCTGAACAAAGTGCTTGTTTACCTATTAAAATCCGTCCAGAAATAAGCAAGAAAGTACTCCCCCCCCAAAAAAAAAAAAAAAAATCGTAATTGTCTACAGTGCGGCACTTTGAAAGCCGGAATACTTCGCAGACATGTAACTCTTGATCCTTGTCACAGGTAGCCAAAATTTTGTCAGAAATTTCACTAACATATGACCAGGATCTTCAGAAAGTTTCAAAGCTCTAGACACAGAACTACCCCAGGTTTTTCCCAAAAACTGCGTCCCATATGTAGCTATATTGAGTATCGGAATACTGGTACTGTACTGTAATTCATAATCCACTCATCACAGGCAGCTGAAATTTTGACAAGAATGATTAAAATGTATAAAATTCATAACAATCCTTTATTGCAGGTATAGAGCCTTTAGAAATTCCATGCCGCTGGTTCTAAGCAGCAGAAATTTTGTATAAATTTTAAAAAAAACGCAAAAATAAATAAATAAATAATTAAATTTAGCCTGTTGACATAGTTTCCTCTTACTCATGTGTCAAAGAGAACGGCAAAGGGCTAGCTAAAGGAAATATAGCTGAAACAAGACTTATTTCATCCCCCCCCCCTTGGCGTACGGCTCTATGCGCGCCCCCCACCCCCCGAACTCCCGCGATTCGGGTACGAAAATGGGCCAAAACACCTGCTTATAACTGAAATAATGACAGTAATATGTATCACATATGTGGGGCAGTCATAGACGAATCAATTGGGCAAAAAAAAAAAAAAAAAAAAAATCGATTTTTGGTCAAAAACTCGCCAACAACCTTCCCTAACTGCAATACTAAGCAAGTAAGGGATACCGGCAATAACCTAAACATCGATATGAAACACGCTACGCATTCTTCACTGCTTGAAACGACTAATATACTTGCGTTACCCGGTATACAGTCTTGACCTTTGACCTTTCCCTATGACTTTGACTTTTGACTGATATGTTCTCAAAGTGAAATTTCCTTGTCTTACCATAAAGAAAAGTTTCATCAGTATCGGATGATGGATGTTTAACCCTCGGTTAGTCTTCCTCAGATTTAAAGTCAAGTCACTTCTGCGGTCATTCTGAACCCCAGTCAAAAAATATTATTTAAAAATGTTTTAACTGAATTTATATCTCATATGCTTACTGAACAGTGTAGTATAGCCATACTGGAAGGGATTCCATGAATGCCCCCCATATTTTGATTTAATTACTGTAGGTTTTTGGGTGAATACGAAAAATAACTAGAAAATAACTTATTTTCCTTTATTAGTCCAAAAATAAACATTTGAAGATTTTTATGAAATTTAATTGCTCTGATACAATCACAATAATGGTGTACATAATATCAATGTATCCTCTGAAAAATTATATATAGGTACAGAGAATATAAAATAAACGTAGTGCCTTTACTCTTAGGTGGAAACAACAACGAAAAACGTGTCCAACCTCTACCCCAGCTGGTGAGCATATGAGCTGTCCAGAGAGTGAGTCAGGAGGCTACAGTACTGGGAGAGCCAACAAGTTGCCGCATGTCACCTGTAGTTGCCAACGTTTTTAAAACTTGGAGGTCAGAAAATCACCCACAGGACTAACCCATGTGACCTGGGACATTGACCCATTGTTCTCAAAAAACAGAGTCAAGCCTTTCGGTGATCCCCAAACCATCCACCAAGCTTCATTTAAATCAGATCAAAACTGTAATAGCTGTTTTGTTGCCCATACACAGACACATGGATCGAACTTTGACCTTGCCCTGTGACCTTCACTTTCGAAAGATTGGTTCCAAAACTGAATCCTTTCATTCTTGTCGTTTCCACTAAGATTGGTTCAAATCAGATCAAAAGTGTGTGCGTGTACTTTGCTCTGTGACCTTGGCATGTAACATTTCCCCTTGACCTTGTCCTTTGACTGGATATACTTAAAATTGAATCCTTATATCCTTGCCTTATTCTGAACCCTTCTACTAACTCAGATAAAATTTATGTTGACCTTCCCATGTAACTTAGACCCATGGAAGATCCTCAACCCATCCACCAATTCTGAGCCAAATCAGATCAAATCTGGTTTACTTCACACACAGACACACAGATCGAACTTTGGTCTTGCCTTGTGACCTTGGCCTTTGAGTGTTTGCAAAACTGAATAATCTCTTCATTCTTTGCATACTCTCAGCCCTTCCCCAAAGTTTTCTCTGAAATGGATAAAAAAAACTTTAAGCTGACCATGATTTGCCAAAATCTGACCTAGCCCTGTAAAGCCTACCTTTAACTTTTTTAATATAATAAGTTTGCCCGTTAGCTGACCTCCAAGCTTAATTTAAACTGGATAAAAACCTTTTTAGTTATTATAACAAACATGCATACATACATACATACATGCATACAGTCTCTCTCTCTCTCTCTCTCTCTCTCTCTCTCTCTCTCTCACACACACACACACACACACACACACACACACACACACACACACACACACACACACACACACACACACACACATTACCTCTCCCGTTTTGGGATCGTGGGTGTAATAAAGTAAATAAATATAAAACAAGTCACCCGACTCACCCAGGTAAGTTTTTTTAATTATCTGAGATTTTTTCGACAACAAACAGCCAGCTTCAGAGACATCACTTCAGAGATATTATGTAGATGGGTTCCATGTAATCCGGAGGTTAGAGGAAGACAGATGTTAAACTGTTGTTTGCGTTTGCCCTCCACCTATTTTTCCAAACCTGTTACAGTGAATCAGACATTGATAAGTGCCCCCTACATGTTTATTTAATATTTCTTCCAAGATGCTATGACATTTGAAGCATGTGAGTATACGGCATATGTGTTTAAGAAAACCTGAATCGGTATACTGCAAAATAATAATATCTACTCCATCCCTGACGATATGATCACCTCTAGTATTCTCATGTATATTATCTTTAAATATATATAACGTCAAAGAGAGTTCGTAATACATAAAAAAAAAATCGTGTCATGAAATCTCAAACCAACAAGGATAATGCCAATGTCTATGGAATTCTATGTCGCTGGACTGTAAAATAATATCAGTCGAAGCCTCTGTCTTCACTATTGCATTCAGCACTAACGCTTATAAAATCTTGACCTCTAAGGCGGTGTTGCTGCCACTGTCATGCTCATAACACCCTCAAGATCAGGATTCGAAAAATGTCTTAAACTCGACTATATGTCTGCTTGTTTATACTTAATTTTCCCTCAAACAACTATCAAACACTTCACAAACAAGCCAGGTGGATACTGAAATCAAGAAATGCATCCAAACAAATTTCTCGATAATAACATTGCTTTCTATGAGGTCTAGTTTTTATCGCAATATCTGCTTGTGTTCCCCCCGAATACTTGCCCAGGTCAGGCCCAGTGTATAGAAAACGGGAAAAAACCCTCTTCAGAGCCAGGAAACAGTCCAATATTGCCACTGTTTGCCCGCCTTTATGTGGCAAATTTTCAGGGCGCCAGCAATTCGGATGCGTGTTTAATGCATAAGTTTAGAGGGGACAATGAATTCTTTGCCTGGCCACAGCCATTGTGTGCAGGAATGTTCTCGGGTTCAGGGGTAAACATTTATAAAGGATCTGAACCCATTTACAGAAGAAGCAGGTCTCCAGACAGTCAATTATTTCCACGGATTGTGTTGTTTCCGAATTCTGTCGCCTTAATATGAAGTGCGCTGTGACTGTAAACTGATTGGATGCTGTGTGAGTGAAGGCGAACTTATAAACAGGAGACTTATGAACAGCCTAAGCACGGAAGGATCTCTAAATACAACCCAGCCTCTACAGTCTCCTTCCGGATCGCAAGGCGGAAATTAAATGTCTTTTATGCCTCACTGGGAGAAGCTGATTGTGTGTGGACTGGATGTTTTTGTTTCCTTTATCCGTTCATTGAATCTGCATGAATGGGAAGCAGACTCGACAGACACACCTTCGGAGCTGATGGGTCTAGTCGAAGTGATTTTTGGAATTCCACAACACTTCTTCCTTAGCGATTTATTTTTACATTGCACCTCAGATTCCTCTTGTATGTTATTAGAGCAAATTATGATGCCATTGAGACTCCAGAAATAGTACTGAAGAGAACTGTAAAATGTGATATTAAAAAATGAGCTTCAATAAACAAGTTGAATAAGATTAGAAGAAATAAAATGGAATAAAAGACGAGTACCCATTATTCTCTGTATTGTCCTACACACACACACAGACACACACATACACACACACCACTCGCTGGTGCAGTGGTAACGTTCCCGCTTGCCAACTGGTGGACGGGAGTTCGCGCCTGGCTCAGGTTGCGAAAAGTTTCACTGACGAAGTGGGTGGTTACTGTCCCCCTGGAGCAAGGGGACGGGTGTGTGCGTGTGTGAAGGTCACAGCCTTGCCCTTAGATCGGACTATATGAGCTCTCAGCTCCCTTCCGGGAGGGTAAAAGCTGACGATCACGACCATCAAGTGATCCTGACCGACCCGGTGAATTACACACACACACACACACCAATTATATATATGACAAATTTCCTCACGAAGCTAAGACTTGTTTTTACAGAAAGAAGGAAAAGAGAAGATTTTGCCTTTTCCTCCTTGTCCTTCCTGTCTTCACACACACACACCAATTATGTATGTGACAAACTTCCTCACCAAGCTAAGACTTCTATTTACAGAAAGAAGGAAAAGAGAAGATTATGCATTTTCCTCCTTGTCTTTCCTGTCTTCACACACACACACACACACACACACACACACACACACACACACACGTGATAATTTTCTTTTCATAGCTATGATTTGTTATTGGAGGAAGAAACTCAGACACAGGAAGATTTTACACGCATCTTTCCTAACCTTCCCTGCAAATACAAATATAATCCACGCCTGTTTTTCTCAAATATAAAAGTACTGGCTTTTGCAAGAGAAACAAGACACGCGGAAAGATTTTTTTATTTATTTATTAGGCAAAAAAAAAAAAAAAAAAAAAAAAAAAGGTACGAGAGAGAATTAATCTTTTCGTTTACTAGTGATTCTGGCTCAAGAATGAAATTCACGAACAAATTTGGGTGGGGCACCTAGCACCCACTCACTAGATGTAGCGCTTCCGTTTGGCGATTCTTCACTGAATGACAGGCCAAACCGTTTCGCCCAGGAAACTATTTACTGTGTTGGGTGATACCATATGATCAACTTATATATGCCTTATGGTGCTCCTTTATCCACTGATGTGTTAAACGTATGGAAAAAAGACGTCATGAGATAAGGTTACAACATGGAACAAGAAAACAGGGATACTTGTTAAATCTGAATGTAAGGGGAAAAAAATGCAACGTAGTGGTGAAACAGGAGAAATCGAGTAGGACTATGATTAAATGAGCAGGCGATGGCCCACTCCACCTCCATTATACAGTGATGGTTTGCGTGAAGACGTGTGGACACCCATCTAGTTATGCGAACATTATTTAGTTGTTGCGAGACCTCATTCTCTAGCGATACCATTGTGATTCCTTTATAACCAGCTGTTATACTAATGAAATTATATTATTCATCACTATAACATATATCAACATTTCATCAGTCTTTTATGTAAGTACATTAATTTAGTTAAATATTCTCCCTGTTAACTAGTATGCTCTTATTATTAGTAATTAAATTGTCATATACATTTCTTATAATTCACTTATAATATCAATGTTGTTTTATTATTTGATTTGTCTTCTATTATTCTATTCTTCTATAACAAGTCGGGAGACATCTTATTTACCCAGGGGAAGACAAATATAAGCGAGTGGATGTTTGTTACTTAGTTGTCATGATTCAGATGCTGCCAGGATATTATGGATTGGCAGTGGCCGGCTGCCTTTGACCAAATTTGCTGGGGAGACTTCTCTTTGTGTACACAACATAGTCATGACATTGGGCAATATACACAAAGGAAATTCTCTTATCCTTACCCTGAAAAATTGCATGAGAGACAGAGATCAACTAGACTCCGGCGGTACAACACAACTCTCAATAAGGCATCCAGTAGTAATACAGTCTTAGGAATAACCTGATATCCAGATGGTACATCTGCAACCCTACATCTCACATTTATTATTACCAGCTGCGATAGCGAGGCTGGTATTGTTTTCAGCTTGTCTGTCTCTCTATGTGTCTGTTTGCACGATAACTTCGCAACCGCTCCAAATATCATCATAAAATTTTACAGGTGTGTAGTAGGGATGCAAATCTCCTACGTGTCCGAAATTGGTGAAAGTAGATCAAGGTGTGTGTGTCTGTTAGCACGATAACTGTGCAGCCGCTCAAGATATCATCACAAAATTTTGCAGGTGTGTAGTAGGGATGAAAATCTACAAGTTCGAAATTGGTGAAATTAGATCAAGGACAAGGTCATATTCCAAGCCGCGCTAGATATGTATAGGCTCGTGGCTGGTGTAAATCCCCCCTTGGGGGTCTATAGTTATTATTGTCACTATTATTATTATTATTATTATTATTATTATTATCATTATTGTTAATTTTATTATTATTTTGATATTTAAGAGGGGCAGTTACATGTGGTGGCACTGATATAACTGGATGGGGAATTACCAGGCTGTACAAACGACCCCCACACTCCTCCCTATCGCCTGAAAGAAGTATGATGGACCAGAGGAAAAGGACAGCCGCAGCCTGCAGTTCACCGGGTCCATGCTACCTTAGAACCACAACAACTAACCTAATATTATTTTACACCGTGCCTACTCTCTCCAGCTTTCTCTCTGTTGGGCTTCTCTGGTCAGTACCTTACATCAGTAGCATCCTGTTGCCCCAGTGAGGCATGAAGAACCTTTAAGGGGCAAATGTCCATTCCAGTGCAAAAAAAAAACAGTAATTCTTGGATTTTTCATGGAAGGATCATTGCTTTCATGGTCGCATCCGCGTAGTGTGTAGAACGCATTACAGAGAAGGTCCTCATGGAAGAATACATTAGTTTTCCTTACCTCCAAGCTTGTCCTCATGGAAGAATACGTGTAGATTAATTTTCCTCGGTTTAGTCACGTTTGCTTTGATACTGCCCTCAACTAATGGTTTGCTTCAAAGGGAACCACGAGCATCTTACCACTGATTCACTGAATTTTATGTCTTTGCCTTGAAGTTTAATACATATACACTTTAACTTGAACCACACCACAGCATCATCCATTTTGAGCACTAATTGTCGCGACAGCTCTAGTACTCTATTCTAGCTAAGGCAGGATAACTTTATTCACCCGAGGTATTCATAGCAATATGGGTGTTAATATTATAGCCTATTCAATTTCATCTGAGAAGAGAAAAGTTGTAAGCTTTAGAATGCTGGCAGTTGACTGGCCATCCGTGTGCATTTATTAGTAACAAGGTATTTTAAATAATTTTTATTATAAGGGTTATAATAACAGTTTCTAACGATATGACTGCTCAGATATATTATACGTATCTTTATTTGCATAGCTTTACTTAAAAACGAAACCTTACAGTCTATCAGGTGGCCTAGATACTTGTGGAAATTTCAGTTCTCCTGCCAAACAAAAATTTTCGAACAGTTTTACGAGTTCTTTGACTTTTTATTCCCCGTGTTAAGGTAAATTAAGGTAATACGTCATTACCGAGACATTACGTTGATTTGGCAGAACCGAAAAGTTCACATGTATCTAGGACATCTGACAGAATTTGTAAGGCCTCGTCTTTAAATAGAGTTATGCAGATAACGATAAATATCTTATCTGAGCAATCAATAATGAGAAATGGTTACTGTAGCCCTTATGATAAAAATACATCGTTAGTAATGAATGTACTTAGACAAACAATTAGCTGCCAGCTTTCCAAAGCTTAAGGCGTTTCTCTTCGCAAATGAGATCGAATAAGCTTTAGTACCATTAACCCTCTCATGGCTGGACAAGTTTCCTATTCTGCTCCAGTTTATAATTATTCAATATTCTCCAAGTGAGCAGATGGAGAGAACACTTTAAGGAATTGTTGAACGTAGAGGATGGAAGTAATGCGAGTATAAGTGGCTGGGGAATGGCTGGGAGAAGGAGGGAGGTGAGAAGACAGGAAGAAATCAGTAGGATAGAAGTTGTGGAAGCAATGAAGAAAGTTAAATCGGGGAAAGCCCCAGGAATTGATGGAATGTGTGGTGAAATGCTGAAGCATGGGGGAGGGATAGTAGTAGAATGGATGTGGAAGATGTGCAGATTGGCCTGGGAGGAAGGTAGAGTCCCGGAGGATTGGAAGTCAGGTATAATTATTCCCTTGTACAAAGGAAAAGGGGAAAAAGAAGTGTGTGGTAATCATAGGGGCATTTGTCTTCTTAGTATATTAGGAAAAGTGTATGGTAGGATACTTATAGACAGAGTTAGAGAAAGAACAGAGAAATTAGTTGGAGAAGAACAGGGAGGCTTTAGGAAGGGAAGAGGTTGTGTAGATCAGATATTCATTGTTAGATCTTTAGTGGAAAAGTTTCTAGAGAAGGGAAAGAAGTTGTATGCGGCTTTCATGGATTTGGAGAAAGCATATGACAGGGTGGATAGACAAGGATTGTGGAAAGTGTTAAGAATATATGGAGTAGATGGGAAGTTGCTGAATGCTGTGAAGAGTATGTTCGATGGTGCGAAGGCTGCAGTGCGTGTGGATGGTGAACTAAGTGAATTTTTCTCTTTGAAAGTTGGTTTGAAACAGGGATGTGTGATGTCTCCATGGTTGTTCAATCTGTACATGGATTGGGTAATAAAAGAGGTACAAGGTAGGGTAGTGGATGTTGGAGTGGCCCTGGTGAGAGAGGATAGTGTTTGGAAACTCCCTGTACTGTTGTTTGCAGATGATACTGTGTTGTTGAGTGAAGACGAAGGGGAGCTGCAAGGCTTGGTGGATGAGTTTGAGAGAGTGTGTAAGAAACGAAACCTAAAGGTGAATGTAGGGAAGAGTAAAGTGATGGTCTTTGAGAGAGGCGAAGTTAGTGAATGTACAGCGAGGTTGGATGGTGAGGAATTGGAAAATGTGAGTACATTTAAGTATTTGGCTAGTGTGATGAGTAAGGATGGAGGTTTGGAGGGTGAAGTGCTTGAAAGGGTACAGCAGGGAAGAAAGGTTGCTGGTTCCTTGAAAGCAGTGATAAGAAACAGGGAAGTGAGCATGGAAGTGAAAAAGTTACTACATGACAGTATTGTGATACCAACTCTAACGTACGGAAGTGAAGCTTGGACATTGTTGGAAGGACACAAGTCAAGAGTGAGAGCAGTGGAAATGAGTTATTTAAGAGGAGCTTGTGGAGTCACGTGGAGAGACAGGCTGATGAATGAGGATATAAAGGAGCGTTGTGGTGTGGATGTGGATGTGATAGGAAGTGTTATGAGGAACACACTGAGGTGGTTTGGCCATGTGGAGAGGATGGAGGGTGAAAGACTGACGAAGAGAGTGTATGTGAGTGAGGTGGAGGGGGGAAGAGGGAGGGGGAGGCCGAGGATGAGATGGAGGGATGGGGTGGAGAGGTATATGAGAGAGGGGGGTGTGAGTTGGGAGCAGGGCAGTGAAATGGCGGGGGAGAGGGCGACTTGGAGGCGATTTGTTTGTGGCCACCCCAAACGGGATTGAGGCGTCTGGCAATAGATAGATAGAGATATATTTTTTTTAAGCTGAGAGTGATTCTAGGCGCCAGTGTTAATTTTCTCATTGTAAAAATTATGCTTTCGCATGACCTCTTTGGCAACTCACCTTTCTAAATAATAATAATAATAATAATAATAATAATAATAATAATAATAATTGAGGGAGTAGGAGGGAGCACCTAGAGAGTGCAACACCTATATCCACCAATTAATATTCTGGCTGAATATTTGACTTTGTCCTGTGACCCCGACCTTCCATTGATTATTCTCAAAATTAAACTAATACCTTCTAGCCTAAACCCTTAGCCCTTCCACCAGCTTCGGTACAAATCAGATCAAACGTGGTTGAACTGACATTTCCAAATGACCTTGACATTTGACCCTTCCTTGTGACCTTGACGTTTAAATAGTTGTTAAAAAAAAAAATAGCTCTTTATCCTTGGTTTAACTTGTACACATCCACAAAGTTTAGCCTACATCGGATGAAAACTGCTTAAGATGACCATGCCATGTGACCTTGACCTTTGACTTATTGGTCTCAAAATCAAAAGGTCAGCCCCTTTGTTGATGTTCAACTATTCACTTAATTTGATCTACATCAGATCAAAACTGTGTCAGTTGTTTAGCTTGCACTCAGACACAATGGGTCGAACTTTGACCTTGCCCTGTGGCCTTGCCCTTTGACTGATTGCTCTCACAATTAAATCCCTTTGTTCTTGCTTATCCCTTAACACTTCCACAAAGTTTATTTCAAATTAGATCAAAAAATTTGAATTGACCTTGTCCTGTGACCTTGTCCTCTGACTTTGTTCTGTAACCTTGATCTTTAACTTACTGTTTTAAATAACGGTAAGTTTACTCTTTGGTTGACCCCCAACACTTTTACCAAGTTTGGCTAAAACAGGACCAAACTATTTGAGCCATTTAGTTGAAACACTAATAGACTGAATTTCTACCATGCCATACAGGTATGACTTTGATCTTTGGCTGACTCTTTTTAACATTGAATCAATTCGCTCTTGTCTTACCCTCAACCCTAGCCCCCAAGTTTGGGCTAAACTGGATAAAAACTGTTTAACCTGATTTTGCTAGGCCACTGTATCACCCTGCCCCGTGACCTTTACCTTCGACCTATTGTTCTAAAAACGATGGGTTTCTATATGACCTGTTCCTCCACCCTTCCACTAAGTTTGGCTAAAAGCGGGTACAAAACGTGAGTTGTGTTGTTCACGGGTACACACCAACTTTACTAAAACTGTAAAAACCCCTCTCGCTGCGAAAAATCTATCTATCTATATATCTATAGCCCGACGCCCTAATCCCGCAAAGGGTGGCCGCAGACAAAACGCCTCCAAGTCGCTCTGTCACCCACCATGTGCCTACCCTCCCCCAACTCATTCCCCCCTGCCTCATATACCTCTCAACTCCATCCCTCCACCTCATCCTCGGTCTTCCCCTCCCTCTCCCTCCCTCCACCTCACCTACATACACCCTCTTAGTCAGTCTTTCATTCTCCATTCTCTCCACATGTCCAAACCACCTCAGTGTATTTCTCCTAATCTTCTCAACCACATCCACATCCACCCCACAACGTTATTTCACTTCTTCATTCGTCAACCTGTTCCTCCATGTCACTCCACATGCTCCTCTCAAGTAGCTCATTTCCACTGCTCTCACTTGACTTGTTACCCTCTTGCAAGGTCTACGCCTCGCTTCCATACGTCAGGGTAGGGATCACAGTACTATCATGTAGTGACTTCTTAACTTCCATACTCACCTCACTATTTCTCATCACTGCTTTCAATGAACCAACAACCTTCCTTCCCTGCTGTACCCTTTCACGCACTTCATCCCCCAAGGTTCCATCCTTACTCATCACACTACCCAAGTACTTGAATGCACTCACATTCTCCATATCCTCGCCATCCAACCATACCGTGCATTCTGTGACTTCATTCCTCTCAAACACCATAACTTTACTCTTGTTTACATTAACTTTCAGTTTCCTCTTCCTACACACTGTCCCAAATGCATTCACCAAACCTTGCAACTCCCATTCATCTTCACTCAACAGTACTGTATCATCAGCAAACAACAACACCGGAATCTTCCAAATCTCACCCTCATTCATTAGAGCCACCCCCACATCCACTGCCCTACCTTGCACCTCCTTTACAACGCCATCCATGTATATATTAAACAGCCATGGAGACATCACACAACCCTGTTTCAGTCCTGCATTGAGATCAAAGAACTCACTCAGCTCACCATCCACTCGCACCGTAGCCCTAGCCCTTCGTACATACTCTTCACAGCACTCAACAATTTCCCCTCCACTCCATATATTCTCAGTACCTTCCACATACCTTGTCTATCTATTCTGTAATAAGCTTTCTGCAAGTCCATGAAGGCAGCATACACTTTCTTTCCCTTCTCTAGATACTTTTCCACTAAACATCTTAGAACAAATATCTGATCTACACACCCTTTTCCCTTCCTAAATCCCCCTTGTTCTTCTCCAACTAGCTCCTCTGTTATATTCCTAACCCTATCAATGAGTATTCTACCATATATTTTTCCAGTCACACTAAGAAGACAAATACCCCTATGGTTACCACAAACTTCTCTCTCCCCTTTTACTTTGTATAAAGGAACAATTATACCTGATTTCCAGTCCTCAGGAACCCTTCCCTCTTCCCAAGCCAATCTACATAACTTCCATATCCACTCCACTACAATCTCATCCCCTTACCTCAGCATTTCACCACACACTTCATCAATTCCTGGGGCCTTTCCCATCTTGATCTTCATTGCTTCCACTATTTCCGCCCTACTGATCTCTTCCTCCCTCCTCTCATCTCTCCTTCTCCCATCCGATAAATCGGATATAAATAAAAATTACTGATTTTTCTGCCCCTATGTTTCTCAAGTTGGGTGGATAAGGTGCTGCTTCTTCCTTTTATTTATTTTTTATTCATTGGTCTATTCTATATCTCTTCTTGCTTTCTACAAACGGCTTTATTCGACTTTGGAGAAAAAATTTGGCGGTTTGGACAGGATACTAATAGTCTATATTAATCCTTTTACTATAAGATATATCTCTTTTTGTTGAATGAAATCGTTTGGTTGTTTTAATTTATTTATTTATTTATTTTTTGCTGCAGGAACGGATTTAAAAGTAAGCCACTGTACTGAAAGGGACAACATTGACTTCTTCAGATCTTTATATTAGATCCATCATGATCAATTTCAGTGTGGTTTTTCGGTTTCTTATCGCTCCATCCCTGTATTATTTGTGTCTACACATTGCCTCCCAAATTGCTTTCTACCTAGCCACTGTTTCACCCAGTTCATATGCCTTTCATTACCAGTACACGCCATGTACATAATTTTCTTAAATTCTGAGGCTTTCTCAATTTATATTTTGTAAATAGTATGATTATGGTCTGTTACTGAAGAACCGCAATGAAATCTGATTAGGTTCTTAGCTGTTTGCATTTTGTGTAGGGGAATTCGATACGTTAGGACCTTTGTAAAAAGTTTCTACACGTTTACAAGTCTTTGTGTACCTTTTCTTTTTCTATTTTGTCAGTATTATAGACGAATTAGGCATGATCTGGGTAATGCGTGCCTTTTACTGAGAGTGTGGTGTAAATAGCCTTGCCAGAATAGTTAACGCACAGACCAACCTGCATCCATAATAAGATGCATGGTGAGATCATATTTACCTCTTTCCTTACCCATCTTAATTCCTTCCAAAGCTTGTTATTTAACTTCTAATCAAATGGTAAGCTGGATGTCCACAATTTCTCTCCTGACATGACTATTTATATTACTGAATAACCTAGCCCCGGGTCCCTACGCTCTTTATTAGGCAAAAAGGACTGGATAGTGGACGGACGGATGGGTGGATGGATGGTTGGATAATTCTGCATGAAAATTGCCTATCTTGATATCTTTATTTCCTTTATTTAGCTGCTTTTAGGTATCCTCAGTTCTAATTTTCTTTAGTTGTGTTCAGTTTAGCTAAAGAATATACCCATTTTCTTTCATACTCATGGTTCTCTTTAGTTCAGTTACTTGTGTGTGTGTGTGTGTGTGTGTGTGTGTGTGTGTGTGTGTGTGTGTGTCACTTTGGTATGACTCGATTTACAGCACCAGCATTAAGCCAATAATATCAGATCACCAGTGAACTTCCAGGTAGTTTGCTCCTCTTGGCCCGATATATCTCTACTATGTTCAGCTTAATTGTCAGCCTTTAGCCCAAAAGATATACAAAGTAGCTCCCTCACAGTGAATATGTCAGCTTCACACTCAGCACGGTTATTTTTTTCTTTATTTTCGATGTTTTGGGGTGACTTTATTCAGCTTATAAGTGCTGAAGTGAGGAAGCTAGAAGTACTTAAAGTTAAAAAATTCTTATCCAGGAACAGTTTGGTATCATAGACATTCCAGGTTTTCCATTCATTCCAGGAAGGGGGCTCTCATACTGGAGGGGTGAACCCCGGGTGACGTTTATGGCAGCAAGGTCGTAATTAAGATTCCTGGGAAAGGCAGAAGTGGGGTGGTGGTATGGGGGAGGGGTAGAGGACTGCAGGAAACGTCGGCAGCGGACGGGGCAGCACGCTGTATACTGAGGAAATGTGGCGCCGGTGGAGGCGGCGGGTAGGCAGGGTGGGGGCAGAACAATAGCACCAGTCTGAGTCACGATGGAGAATGGGTGCGGGAAGTTAATTTATTTCTTAACTTCTTCACTACGATGATGTCTATTCTTTCGTATTGTAGCTCATACCACACGCTTTCCTTTCATTAAGCTCAAATTAATCTCATACTAGAGATCGGGTACGGGAAGTAACTTTACTATGATGACGATATATGTGTTATTCTTTCTGCTACCAGACGAATGTATTACACATAGGAAGAACTTCTGGTAGTGATGGGGTTAATGAAGGATATATAAATCCCACGCTTCGAAGAGTGGCTCTCAAGCTGAAAAAAGCTGCTTAGTGGTGGAGGCGAGAGGCGATGGGAAGTAGAGTAGTAGCAGCCTCTCTCACGATAAAAACCGGGTTGGGGAGGTAAAATTGCTACTCAACCCCTGCACTTACGTATTGCAATTAATACTGTACACAGGGTTCGTTTAACTCTAGACAGGTAACACAGACGTTTTATTTGTACAGAATATTCTTAGGTTTTTTTTCTGTAAGTTTTGGTATGTAGTTAGCAAAACTGGGTAATTTTGACCTAATGACGCCCTAACCATTGAGGGCAGCACCTGACA
Organism: Coenobita brevimanus; assembly: GCF_032717465.1. Taxonomy (NCBI): domain Eukaryota; kingdom Metazoa; phylum Arthropoda; class Malacostraca; order Decapoda; family Coenobitidae; genus Coenobita; species Coenobita brevimanus. The sequence continues at coordinate 6,152,000 of NC_136987.1, forward strand.
TATCTAACTCTCGCAAATCCTCACATTACGTAGTCCAAATACATACAAATATGAAAAGAAGAAAATGAAGATGTGCAATGCATGTAAATTATCTGAAGACATGTGTGGGCAACAAGTGTTTCCGTAAAGATCTCTGTGTCGGAGGGTAAGTGTGATAAACTTTATTTTTTGCTTGAAGTGACATCTTCTACCACGAAATAGGAGGGTCCAGGACAGTGCAGACGTGGAGAATCCGATACTGTCCCTGAGATCAGTAGATTGCCCACGCAAGTTTTTTTTTTTTTTTTTTTTATGTGTCCGACTCTGGGCATAGGCTTCATAGCCTGCTATCAAGGCCCAGCAGTCCTCCTACATACCATACACCTCTACATATCAACACTTCGGCGCTAACACCCACCGTCCATATTGAATACATGCTAGGGCTGTCTCATACAGGACTGGTGTATTGGTATTAGCGGGGGTATTTTTACATGTCGGCGGGTCTTCTGGTAGATCAGTAAAGCCTGATTTAATGAAATTCAAATCCTTAAACTGTTCCCTGCCCCAGCCGGGATTCGAACCTGGGTCCGTTGGGACTGCAGGCCACCTCTCTACCGATTGAGTGTGGATGGAGTACTATCTTCTCCAGACCAGCTGCGTGGAGGAGGCCACGTGGCTAGTGGACTGCCTGAGGGACTGTCTGATGAGCAACTCTGGGATAAGTACAGGGTGGACTCTTGTCCCGACTGGTTCTCTGTGGCGGAGTTCACAATGGAGGACTGACGTATCTTCATAACTACACTGGTCACCGTGAGTCGCCATTTCCTGTAAGACATGGAGGTACAAGCCACAGTGCTATAGTAGGACTCGCGTAAATTTGCGCCTGTGGTGTGGCCCGCACCTGTGTACAATGTTGCCACGTTTTCTATACCGTTATCTCTCTCTCTTTCTTTCTCTCTCTCTCTCCTGGTGGGAGATGTGAGCCACCCTGAGTACTTTTATTTCTTTTATAAGTTGTTTATAATTGTGCTTTCATTTGTTAATTTGGTTTTGTTATATTTAGTGATATTTATCATTTTTTGTATACGGCGACAGATGACCCGTTATTGCAGTACCATGATTGATTTTCATTCATTCATTCTCTTTCCCCTTCCTCCATCTCTCAGCCTGACAATACCTTCACCACCACCACCCCCCGTCATGCCGACAATGCATTCAACCTTGCCCCTCTCCTGCCTGCCTCTCTCTCTCTCTCTCTCTCTCTCTCTCTCTCTTTTATTGCAAGAGACATTTTGGATATTTTCTTTTACATAATATTGTATATATTGTAAAATTTGACATCATTTCCACACCATCCCTGAGATCAAGGCCACCGACTGGGTGTGGAAGTGTTGCCGCTCGCGAGTGAATAATGTTTTTTTTTTTACTTCAGTATTGGCATATGCCTACTATTTTGTCCTACATATTAGCTTATGATTATAAATGTGATTATTCCTTGCCCTTAAAATTACGGTAAAAGCCAGTAAATGTGAGCATTTTTCCCTCGCAACACCTGTACAAGCTATGCTTGGGTCTACGGAGGGGTACGTACTTTACCTTAGGCCAGACTGGGTGTGTCAGTGTTGCCACTCACAAGAATTATATGAATTATTTCTTTTACTTTGGATATTGGCATATTTCTTCTTTTTTCAGGCTCATTCTCTTATATCCATAACTGTAATAGTATTACCCACCATAAAACTATGCTAAAAAACATTAAAAGTGACTACAATTTCTTTTAGCAACACTGTACAATATGTATGCCATGTTTCTGTGTTACTGTATAAATATTTTATGCATAATAAGATTACTGTTGATTCATCCATCAAAATACACAAGTGTAAGTTTTATTCATCTGAATTTATCGTATTTGTGTTGCTTTGTACATAAATAGCTTCCGTTTCACATCGCAAGTTGGGGAAACGTGGCACCATTGTACACAGGTGCGGGCCACACCACAGCCGGAAATTTAGGCGAGTCCTACTATAGTGTGATGCGGAGGGATTGGTATTCTTTTCCAGTGGGGCTGTCAGACACGACGATTCAGGGATGACTTTTTGGCATGAGGAATAGTGATCAAATATGCAGCATGAAGGTTTGTTCACTGGATGACTGTGAGATGAGTCAGTGCAGGATAGCTTAGTGTCTGCTGGTGTTCTACCCGTCCTTATAAGTTGGTGGAGAGCCAAACTGAATTGCTGCGGCCAGGTTCCATTAAAAGGCCATTTCCCTGAAGCTTAAACGTGCTCTAATATAATAGATTTTTTAGAAGCTTTAGCTCCTTTTGCTATCTGCGGAAGCGGAACATTCCTGACGGCTTCTGTAAGAATGAAGAAATACTTGAAAAGCCATAGACAGTCATGTAATAAGTGAACCTTTATATTATCTATTTTCTGGTGGCATGATTTGGGAGTCTGACCACTCTTGCCTCCAAGCCAGTAATGTGAGGGAAGAAGAGTAGGAACACGGGACAGAGAAAAGTGGTAATAGAAGTAGAAAGTCATAGGGTAATATGCACATAACATGATTAACATGGAAACGTAAATATCTGTAGGCTTCCTTGCTCTTGTTTTATTTCTCACCATCGCACATATATATGCTTGTCACTAATTCTGTACGATTTCAATTTTCAGCAGAGAAACGGGAATAACGTTATCACAAACCCCTTCACTCTGACGATGATATTTTAGTTTTATTCCAGTCACCCTATATATCTATATTTTTTTTTTACAATCGGTGAAGTTTCTCCTATTAATGAAGTTGAAAATTCTTCACAACAGATAGGATTTATCTGTTTTATTCTGTTCTTCCGCACACGATTTTAACAACTTATCAAAAGAACTGCTTGCAGCGAAATGGGTATGAACATCCTTCATTAACCACTCGACTGCCGTGATTTCATTAAGCAATCTGCAGGCTGTGATCATGATTTTCTCCTCCAGTTTCTTTTTTCTTATTTAATTCCTTTTACTTAATATGATAGTGGGATAGAGGACAAGGGTGATGATGATTCCGTTACTGCAAAACCATAAATACGACCAGGACGAGGGAACGACGATGCTTCTTGTTAGGCCAGAGGATCCTATTCAGCACAGGAAATGATGCCTCGCGGTGAAGGTGTTAGCGGCAGTCAATGGGGCGCGTCTGGTGTCTCAGTGCCGCCTGGTGTAATGGGCTGGAACCAGAGGGACGCCACCTGGACGACCCCCCTGAATGCTGGTTTTTATCCTGGGACGCCACTGTCGCCTCGCTACATACACGTCCCACTACCGCTGCACGGCTTAATACGGCATTAGTTATACACGCATCCCATTAACCTTTTCACCGTATTATGGCATTAGTTATACACGCATCTCATTAACCTTTTCACTGTAATTATGTCATACTGATCCCTGTGGTAAAACACTAGGTATGCTCGTATTATAACAGCGGTCTCGTGCATACTTCGTTGATTTTGTTGAAGCCTACAATCGGTCCCATGGCCAAACACTGGATTTTGCACTGCGATCCTGCCTTTTGACTGAGCGTTCTCATACTCGAATCCCTTCATTCTTCCCTGATCCCTCAACCCTTCCACAAATTTTGAACCAAATCGGATCAACTCTCTTTGATTTGACGTTGCCTTGTAACTTTAATCCAATAATGAAGTAATTTGATTTTGAGAATAATAGGCCGAAGATCAAAGTTACAGTGCAAAATACAATGTTTGGCACTTCAGCTTCCTGAACAGAGTTCTTCTGTGTGTGTGTGTGTGTGTGTGTGTGTGTGTGTGTGTGTGTGTGTGTGTTGTTCTTCTACAGTACTTGGAGATGCCATTCCATCAATCGCTTAAGTCCAATGACGCATTTTATCCTTAATGTTTACAGAAGATTGTTTTACACTCGCCCGTGCGATAGTGAAAGCGGGGTATTGTTTTGCTAATTGTGTGTGTGTGTGTGTGTGTGTGTGTGTGTGTGTGTGTGTGTGTGTGTGTGTGTGTGTGTGTGTGTGTGTGTGTGTGTGTGTGTGTGTGTATATGTGTGTGTGTGTGTGTGTGTGTGTGTGTGTGTGTGTGTGTGTGTGTGTGTGTGTGTGTGTGTGTGTGTGTGTGTGTGTGTGTGTGTGTGTGTGTGTGTGTGTGTGTGTGTGTGTGTGTGTGTGTGTGTGTGTGTGTGTGTGTGTGTGTGTGTGTGTGTGTGTGTGTGTGTGTGTGTGTGTGTGTGTGTGTGTGTGTGTGTGTGTGTGTGTGTGTGTGTGTGTGTGTGTGTGTGTGTGTGTGTGTGTGTGTGTGTGTGTGTGTGTGTGTGTGTGTGTGTGTGTGTGTGTGTGTGTGTGTGTGTGTGTGTGTGTGTGCGTGTGTGTGTGTGTGTGTGTGTGTGTGTGTGTGTGTGTGTGTGTGTGTGTGTGTGTGTGTGTGTGTGTGTGTGTGTGTGTGTGTGTGTGTGTGTGTGTGTGTGTGTGTGTGTGTGTGTGTAAACAAAGTAACTCAAATAGTTTTCGTCAATTTTGGACCAGTCTTGGTTGAAGGGTTAAGGGTTTTACCGGGGATTTACCTATTGTTTTACAGTAGGTCAATGGTCAGTCACAACAAATCAGCTGACAAAGTTTTGATCCTATTTGAACCAAACTTGTGGGCGGGTTGGAAATGAAGTTGAAGGTATTTGACTTTGAGAACAGTCAAAGTTTATAGGGCAAAGGCAAGGATTTGTCCTAAAAACCGAATAGAAATTTCGAGTCTGTTTGGATGAAACTTTGTGGAAAGACTAAAGGTCAGGAACTGATGAAGAGAACGAACTTTGAGAACGCTAGGGCATGAGAACGCTGGCTTAAAGTTCAAGGCTACATGGCAAGATCAACTAATGCAGTTTTGGCCCAGTTTGCACGAAACAAAGAACAGAGGCTGAGGGTGAGATAAGGATGAAGCAATTCGATTTTGTGAATGATCGGTCGAACGTTCAGGTGACAGAGTAATATCAAATGTCCAGCCATGTAGACCAGTTGTAGGGCGTGAGTGTAGCATCCATAGCGAGCCCCTTAGTGATGAATTTAGGAAGGACCTCTAATAGTGCAAAGGATGGTGAAGACTAAATCTAACCCATGGAGTTTGAAACATCTTTATGATGTGATAAAATCGTCTGAGATGGCAGGAACAAAACACACGAATATAATGCATTATCAGAATGGAGGAGTTAAAACATTGTTCTGCCCATATCGACCAGCTATCCTGAAAGGGAGTATTGCTCTGCTAAACCACCCATCACTACCCCATACCATCCCGCCTGCTCCCCTACATACTACCCAACCTATTACCTACTCACCCTCCCCAGTTCCAGCTCTATAAGCCGTGACTTACACCTTCCCACTGCCAATGCCACCCCTTACACATCTCCCATCCTTACAGGGTATGCTCGTTCTGCTATGCTCCATCATCAACCACCATGTTACCACAGCTCATCTACCTCTATATGCCCACCACATCCATTTTATTTTTCTTCTCTGCCTCTGGTTTACACCTTATCGACCTACCTACATCACTCATCATTACAAGATACACTTCTCCAACCATGCCCCTCCATCCATCATCATCCCATCCCATCCCGTCTATAGGCAGCAAAAATAAAATAATACAAGAAGCTGTGCCAAGGCACAGCAAACCCCTTCCCCGGCAGTCATTTTAGTGCTGACGTATAAGCACAACAGGATATCTAGTCAAAGATGTCACATCAAATTTGGAGTAAATCGGGTGGAAATTGACGATTTTATGCCCATTTGAAATTTTTGGCCCGACCCACCTGACATTGACTCTCCAACCGCTAGATGGGGGTTGACCCCCCTAAAGTAATGATGCATGGTATAGGATGCAGATTTGAAAGATGCACCTTTAGGTTTTGGTTTCATGTCGGTATGACGAATTTGAAAGAAGTTATGGAGAAAAAACGGTTTTTACCCGTCCTTGTTTTTTTTTTTTTTTTTTTTTTTTTACATTTT
>NC_136987.1:6162984-6165484 GCF_032717465.1 Coenobita brevimanus
ATATCTGCTAAGCACGTACTGAATTACTTATGTTGCTTTGAATAAACATAGTTCCTCTTCCACTCCGCTGGGCGATTTCGCGTGGGTTGTGGGATGGGTTAGTCAGCGTTATCAGTGTCTACCCTGTATCATATATTCTTCTACTTTCACTGTTACGCCCACACCAGTAGATTGAGCCGTCCGCACAAAACATAGGGCATCATCAGGCGTTTCTAGTGCAGCGTTATTTATGGACCACCCAGTATATTTCTCGTTATCCTGAAGAATATTTGTGGCAGAGGTGTTGGCTCAGTGGAGAGGATGGAGAGTGATAGACTGACGAGGAGAGTGTATGTGAGTGAGGTGGAAAGGGATAGAGGGAGGGGGAGGCAAAGGATGAGATGGAGGGATGGAGTGAAGGGGTATATGAGAGAGGGGTGTGTGAGCTGGGAGCAGGGAAGTGAAATGGCGAGGAACAGGGCGACATGGAGGCGATTTGTTTATGATCAACCCCTACGGGATTAAGGCGTCTGGCAATAGGTAAATAGACAGACAGAGAGTGTTAAAGTTCTTGTCACTTGGTGGGTGCACTGTACTCATTCTATTCTAACTTGGCTTAACATTGCCATCTCTCTATCCTGAACACTTAACTGTTACAAGAGAGTAGCAGTAAAATGCAGTGTAAGTCACGAAGAAGTGTTGTGGAAAGGATGTAGAGCACATCTTTGTCTTTTTCTGCCACTGAGCTACGGGAAATGATACAAATGGACAACTAGAGGGGCACTCAGTGGAGCGCATCTCTCCGACAAAGGCAACGTAATTTCCAAACCACTCCTCACAATGGGTTAGGTTTTTTCATCACTGATTAGGATTTTGCAAAAAGTGTTTTCCGGATCTGTAGTACGATTCTGGATCCAGAATCTGTAATACGATCCGGACCGGTCCCCAAACTTAAATGATTGTTCCCTAGGACATGGGCTACCTGCCCACCAAATTTGGTCAGAATCTCTCTTTCAGTTTTTGAGCAATCCTGCTAACAGACAAACAAACTTACATGCAAACTAACAAACAGAGGTGAAAACATACTCTCTTTGTCGGAGAGAAAAATCTCCTCCATGTTCAGGTGAACGAGCTACTGGTGGATGCAGGAGGCTGGGAAGCATTTAGTTTTCCTGAGCAACCCCCTCTATTTAGAGACATTTAATGTAACCCCTTCAGTACGATTGTGTCTATCATCTGGCTGTCATCAAAAGATTTAGTTCAGAAGTTTTCAACTGGAAGGGATAGATTTATATATTTCATCACCTCCTTTAGTAAGTGAGGGCTTCCTAGGTTAAACAAACACGTTGGAATTTGCAAAGTTAAACTTTAAAAGGGAAGTATAATGACGGTATTATGTTTAAAAATACTGGGTTTAATGACAGTGGTGTGGGCTGAGGCTGTCAACATGCAGAGTAGTGGTAATAAACTGACTCAGCAGTCTGTTGAGCCACCACTGTAACATCATACCTTGGCGAGATCCTGTAGAAGAGACGCCTTTCAGTGGTGGCATTGATATAACCGGAGGATGGAACTGCCTGGTTATACAAACGTCCATCAGCTCCCTAATTCCCCCAAAAGGAGGATGGTGAACTGCAGGATAAAGGTAACCTCAACCTGCAGTCCACAGGGTTTGTGTTTCAGGTGGATATGGGATCACAACAGCATCATATAACGTCGTCAGACAAAGTGTTCTTATTCTTCATTGCTCTTTATCTCCGCTCTTGAACAGTGACGTTTCCTTCATGAGAAAAACTTTCTCCCAATCAACATTCCAGGAAAAAAAAAAAAAAACGACATTTCTGAGCATTCCACTAGCTTTCAGTGATGCTGATAAATACAGACATGAAGAACTTAGTTCATTCTTAACCTTATCAACCCCAATACGCCATTTGTATTTCATTCTTGCTGATACCAGACGATTTTATTTGACTCAGGTGAAAGCATTCGAGAAGAGAAGGGGCTAATGAAGGTTTTCTCTAAACCCTTCAGTTCGAGAATCTCTCCTAAGGATAATGCATTTGTCTGAGGATAACAATACAGTATTAAGCTAAGATAGTTTATCATCCGAGTGAAATGGTTAATATTTACATTCTTGAATATCCCTCTATTTGTATTCTTAGATGCTGCGTTGTTGTGGCTCTAGTCCAATCTGAAACGTAAACTCAGTGAGAGGCAGGATTAATTTGCCTTTCTCCTGTAGCTTACATCTTTCTTTCGCGGGAAGTAACTGAGGGACGTTTGTGTAACCAGTCAGCTGAGACGCCCAGCTAAATCGGTGTCACCAGATAAATGTATCCCTCGCCAGCATCAATCTTCCTTTAAATCTACAACTTAGTTTTCTTGTTGGGCCTCATACTTGTGCATATCTTAAATTTCCACTGATTTTCACTGTGATGTCTGAACTACTGTGAAGTTTTTGCTATAACATCTGAAATCACCAGCTTTCAAACCTCCTCTCTTCCTATCAATGTATTTGCCG
>NC_136987.1:6167984-6227984 GCF_032717465.1 Coenobita brevimanus
GCCTGAATCCCGTAGCCAAGGAAAGTAGAAAGAGGATGAGGCTGTCACGAGGTTTTTATATAACACGGGGTTTTTAAAATAAATGCTAATATTTTTAAATGATAATAATATTGAATAATATTGCAGAGCAGGGACAATGATTGTCTTGCTACATCAAGCAATGATTACTTTACGCTGACTTCTTCGCACGATTCTCTAAGAACGAGAATTTATAAACTTCCTCAACAGTACACAGCAGAGACTAATTACTCAATTGCTGTTTCTTAGTACTGTTAGCCTCTGGAGAAAGTTACTTCACCCCTGACAATAAATAACTAATACTAATAATAATATCAGGTTCTTGTTGGTGCTTAACTCCTAGGAGGCACAACGGATTTTAAGCTTAATACACAAGACTGGCCTAAGTACCAGTTATGAAAGGCAAACGTTTATGCAAGCTAGGAGCTCTGTGGGAAATAAGCTTAATTATGGAGAAATGAAACAAGAGTTTACATTACATTAAGCTCAATAAAAAGAACTGTTAAATTTATTGATTACAAAATAAATTTAACGTTACATTTCAAATCAAATTAATGAGATCGCACTCACTCACTCACACAAGAGCTAAATTCTTACGCCTAGGAAAAAACACCTTAATTAAACTCTTAAACCTAGGAAAATACAAAAAGGAAATACTGGACGATGAATGCTGTGTATCACCAAGGGTGGGAGCTTGGATTAACTGTACTCAGTGGAGTCTGGGTGCTAGCGACCTCTTCTCTTGCACTTCTGGAGCACAGAACCTCTCTCCGTCAGAGCAAACACTGGACTGAATAAGTCGTGGGAAAGAAAAGCAGAGCACTAGGCCGCATTTTTCTAACGGTCGAGTGAGCGAAACGCGCTCAAAACAAATCGCTCAGCGGAAGCGCCAATGTCTCACACAAGGACGATCACTTATGACACTGACAAATTGATTTGAAAGGACTCCCGCCAATGAGCGGTTAACTGAACAATAAACAGTGAGTTTTCCACTAATAGTTCGTGGCTTCTCACAAAAGGGAAATGTCGCGAATTTGATTCGTGACATTACGCCCCTACAAAATTAAATTTTTTCCTTATGGGAAAAAATTTGTGGATATATATATATATGTACACATCCTAACTCAGTCACACAAGATTCACACTGTGGTGTGTGTGCTATCCTGCTACAGGAGAAAGTCGCAGTCGCCAGTGAGCGAAAAAACCTCGTATTTACGTTAACAGAAACAAGCTTGAGGGAAAAACTCCGTGACGACGGTGAAAATCCTGTACTCAGGTCAAACTGAGCGAAAGTTCGCTACATTTACATTAACAACTAATTGTTATGTAGTGTAGTGTATGTAATACACGGTGTAGGTGTGACAGTTGTAGTGTAACTGTACCTACGTGTAAAATGACACAGTAATACAAATTTATAGTAAAATAATGACGACGAGTCAGAAGAGAAGGGGCAGCAGCATGCGAGAGGAACGACCAGCTGATCTGCACGGCATTGCTGCACCCACCAGCTACACCTGCGAAAGGAATTAAGGTGGAGCATCAAAACTGTTATTTCTCTCTCTCTCTCTCTCTCTGCCTAGCAATCAGTACTTATGTCATTATTAACCAGGAAAAGTAATTCTTGAATTCACAAATTGCTTAGAACCCTTATAGCTTACTGGTTAACGCTTATTAACTAGGAAATGTGCCAGTTCTTGAATTACTCAAATCTCTTAGAACGGGCAGTTTACTTGTTAACCTAACATTATTAACCAGGAAACGTGCCAGTTCTTGAATTCACAAATTGCTTAGAACGGGCGGTTTACTGGTTAACCTAACTCTACACTTACGACTAATACAGGAAGCTGAAAATCGCTACGCAATCTCGGGCAGGTCACGTTTTAACACCCACCGTGGGTGTGAACACTCATGTGGGTAATGTGCATTCTCCGGGAATCCTCAGAGAGGCCCACAGCTCAAGATGTTCCACAAGGTAATTCGTACACAGCCTCGGACTGTCTCTGCAGGGTTCTCAAACTTCCCCCTTAACTTATGGTATACATGTATGTACAGGCCCTGGATATACTGTGTCCTGTAGGGCCAACGAGTGAGACGTCTGGTCTACACTTTTAACTGGGAACCAGGCTGGTCCTTGGATTACTCAAATCTCTGAGGACGCCTATCTTATGGAACCCAGCATGCAACAATTGCCCATGTTAGTCAGCAGTTAGCAGGCGAGACATCAGGTCTGCACCTACGTTATCACTTCCCTTGATGTATCTCACAACAAGGTTAAACTGCTGTAAATACAGTGTCCAGCGTGTCAATCTTGCATTAGCCGTCTTGGTCGTGCTAAGACTAGTGAGTGGCATATGATCAGTTTCCAGAGTAAATGGTGCCCCAAAAAGATAATAATAATATTTTTTAACACCATCAACCACAGCCAAGAGTTCCTTCTCAACAGTACTGTAATTCCTCTCGGCGGGTTTTAGCCTACGGCTGTGGTATGCCACTGGGAAGATTCCACCTTCCGATTCCTGCATCAATACGGCACCTACTCCATCTTGTGAAGCATCAGTGCGCAGTATGAAAGGTTTGCTGGAATCAGGCAACTGCAAGATAGGCTCCTTGCACAACATGTTCTTAAGAGCGATAAAGGATCTCTCTTGCGCTTCTCCCCATTCAATGGTGTTTGGAGCATATTTCCGTAGCACCTCGTACAACGGTTGGGCAATGAGAGCAAAGTTGGGGATAAAACTCCTATAGTATCCCACTAGGCCAAGGAATGCCCTAACCTGTTTCTTGGTCACAGGTCTCGGGGCTTCTCTAACCTTCCTGATCTTGTCACCCTGACACCGGCAGTGATTGTCGCCAACAATATGTCCAAGGAACTCCACCTCACTGTGAGCAATCTGACATTTGCTAGGCTTCACAGTCATGTTGAAACTCTGGAGTCTACTGAAGACAATTTCCAAGAGTCTGAGGTGCTCCTCCAACGTGGCGGAATGAACGAGGACATCGTCAACGAACATCTCTACTCCTACAATACCATGGAGCACTTGTCTCATGGCACGATTGAATACTGCTGGGGAATTGGTAAGTCCAAATGGGAGGACTTTATACTGGTACAACCCCCTAGGAGTAGCAAAGGCAGTGAACTGACGGCTCTCAGGGTGAAGGGGAATCTGGAAGAATCCCTTCGCCAAATCGAGCTTCGTAAAATATCGTGACCCTGCCAGCTTGGAGAAGATGGCATTGTGGTCACCCATCGGCTCAGCATCCACTTTGGTGATTGCATTGAGCCTTCTATAGTCGCCACAAATCCTGACTCCACCATCTTTCTTGCCAACTACTACCATCGGACTACAGTAAGGAGATGAGGACTTTTTGATAATGCCTGCAGTCTCCATGTCGGCAATTTCCTTGTCTACTGCGTCCTGTAGTCGCATGGGAATCAGATATGGCTTAACCTTTATGGAAGCATTGCAGGTCAACTCAATTTTATGACACGCAACCTTTGCAAGTCTAGGTTGGTCTGAGAAGACATCAGCATACTGACAGAGCAGTGACCTTAAGGCGTTTTGGTCTCCTACTGCTAAGTCAGGGTTAAGTAGGACATCTCCGACAGTCTCCTCCTGACGGGACTGAGCAGTTAAGGGCTCGTCATCATGGTCATCAGCTGGGATCACCGCGGCTGCCCCGGTTTCTTCCAGTGGCTGGTCACTATCATCAGCTACTCGTAGGCCAGTCCCCTCGGGGTCTGACTCATGATAAGCCTTCAACATGTTAATGTGGAACCTTTTACGAAGATTCCCCATCTGAATTATGTAGTTGAGGTCTGAAATGCGCTCTACTACATCAAATGGGCCCTTCCACTGCGCCAACAACTTGTTCTGGGCAGTGGGGAGTAATACCAAGCATTTATCGTCTGGACCAAACTTCCGAAGCTTTGCCTTCTTATCGTAATAAGCCTTTTGAACTTCACGCACCTTGATCAGTTCTTCCTTAGCTAACTCACACGTCGACTGGAGGCAGTCAGCCAAATCAAGGACGTAGGTGTAGGTGGTCTTGACTTCAGGGTCGGGTTCTTCATCGTCCCATAACTCACGAAGGACTTGAAGTGGGCCCCGGACCGACCTTCCATACACCAGTTCAAAGGGTGAGAATTTCAATGAATGCTGTGGGGCTTCTCGATAAGCAAACAGAAGAGGAGCAATGAACCGCGGCCATTCCTTTGGCTGTTCGGCGGTCATGCGCCTCAACATCTTCTTGAGAGTTCCATTGAACCTCTCACACAACCCTTTACACATGGGATGATACAGCGTAGTCCGTAAACCTCGGATGGACAGCAACCTGAACTCTTCGTTCATCATTGCTGAAGTGAACTGCGAACCCCGGTCGCTTAAGACCTCCTTAGGGATACCTACACGACAACACTTCAATTAATGCCTCAGCAACAGTGACAGCCTCTATATTCTTAAGGGCCACGGCTTCAGGCCACCGTGTGCTGAAATCAACAATAGTGAGGATATACTTTGACCCATCACTAGCCCTAGGGAAGATTGGCCCAACTATGTCAACTGCTACTCTCTTGAATGGTTCAGAGATTATGGGCATTGGTTTCAATGGCGCAGGATGGACACGTCCCCGGTCAGTGGTACGCTGACACACATCACAGGAACGTACGAGCCTCGTTATTTCCCGCCCCATTCCTGACCAGAAAAAGTCAGCATGGATGCAGTCAGAGGTCTTCTTTCGACCCATGTGACCTCCCATCGCTGAACAATGACTTAATTCAAACACTGCTCGGCGACACTTTGCAGGAACGACAAACTGCAATCAAACCTCACCCTGGGGTGTCTGTGACTCACGGTACAGCCGTCCTCGCTTACGAAGGAACCTGGCTTGTCCTCCCCGTGAATACTTGATCACTTTACCCTCCAGCTTCTTGCGCACTGAGGCAAATGTCAAGTCAGTCTGTTGCTCTTGGACAACATCTTGACTACGAATCAGATCTTGTGGCGTTGCGATGGTCAACGGAGTGACGCGATTTGGAGCCTTGGCCATGGCTCGTGTTACCGCGGCAGCCAAAGTCTGAGTAGCAACATCTACGGCGCAACTATTTTTGACACCATAAATATTTCCTACTATGAGGTCAAACAGAGGTTCTGGCATGACAACTGCAAGTGTCGTACCATTTTAAAATGGAGATGCCACCTGGATACGTGCCTCAGGGAACAATCTCACTAATCCATCAATAAGTCTAACTTGGATCTGTCGACCTGTATACTCATCAGGCCGAACTAAACTCTGCTTAACAGAGCAACCTGAGGAACCATTGTCCCTCAGAACATTTACAGAAACACCTCCCACAGACCCTGGCTGAACAAGAAAGGCAGTGTTGCTGGTGGAAGGGTCTGAGGAGGTAGCAGCCAGTCATTCATGAGTCTGCGGAACAACCGATGCAGCAAACGTGGCGCCCTGGGAACTAGGTGTCTGAGGAGTCGTACTCACCATCTGAGGAGGTGGAGCATTGACTACCTGTAGAGGAGAGTTCATGGTCGGAGGGGGACTTGTGAACTGTTGGGAAGTACCTGTACTGGTAGAGATGGCACCACCGGGTACTTGTTGTGGAATGAAGGCTGCATTTGCCTCCTGCCTCCGATACACTAATTGACCTGACTGAGGGTTACGTGGCTTGTCCTTGTATTGCTGCTGCTGCTTGGGGAACTGCTGGTTGGGGTGCTTGTTGTACCGCTTCCAAGCAGGCTGCTGTGTATTTTGCCCCTGGTCCTTCTGCTGTTTGCTTGGACCTTGGCCATTACTGTGAGAACGGCCTTGTTGCTGGGGTTCAGTCTGAGATGGCTTCCCAGACTTGGCAATATCTTTTCTGCTGTTCCAGGTGTTTTGCTTACGAGTTTGATACCCGTATGCAGTAAAGAATGCGTCAGCCTTTTATACCATTTGGCTGGCATCTTTCACCTGGCAGATCTTAAGCTGTGCTATGAGCTCAGCAGGCCACGACCTCTCTAGCTGTGTACGCAACATAAGGTCAATTATCCCCTCACGCGTGTAAGGAGTTTCATCTTTCTCCATCCACTCACCTAGGTAAGCAGTGAGACGGTCGAGGAACTGAACAGCTGTCTCCTTGTCTTGGAGACGAGCTCGCATGAACTGAACTTTGGCATCTTCTACTGTGAGACCATACGCCTTAATGAGTGCAGCTTTCATCACTTCATACGTGAGATTGTCTCCACGAATTCTGTGGAGAATATCGAGGGCAGGGCCCTCAAACAGGCTAAGAAACTGAAGCCGCTTAGCTGCATCATCGAGCTGGTAAAGTTGAGCCATGTCTTCAAATCAAGCTATGTATGGCTCGATTCGCTCGCCATCTTTATATGGGGGAAGCTTGATGTGTGGGGTCGCCATAACATGTGCAGGGAGAACGCTCGTGGAGCTTGAACCAACTGCACCAGACGTGTCTGAAGCCAAGGAATCTCGCTTGAGCTTCAGCACTTCAAGTTCATGTTTTTCTCATGCTTCTCGCTCGGCACGTTCGTGTTCTCATTCTCTTTCTCATTCCTCACGCTGTTCTCGCTCGTGTTCTAAGTCGAGTTCGCGCTGTTTTCGCTCGTGTTTGCGCTGTTCTCGCTCGTATTCGTGCTCCTTTTCGTGTTCCTCACGCTGTTCTCGCTCGTATTCGCGCTGAATCTTACGCTCTTCACGGGCATCATTCTCGCGCTGCTGGTCCATATTATGCCATGAGAGTATGTATTCTTTAATTTCAGTTGGGTCTGTAAGACCCATATCTTTGGCTTCCTGTAAAAATATGGTGGTAGCCATGTTGCTAACTCAATCTAAATAACTAGCGACTCAGTACTGATTGCTGCTCCGCAAACGAATGCTAATAAATACAAGTAAAGAGTACAGACACAAGCTAGTGGTGACCAGTCTTATCTGGTTAACTGGATAAGAATAAAGCAAAAACGCAAATGACTGGGAAGACTCAATAATTAAAACAATGGGTACGGCGGCTACCCAGGAGCGAATAAAATCGTCTAGCGTTACCAAAAATAAAGTACTAAATAAAGTTAAGTACTCTATGGATTAATAAAGCAAAATTCACTTGCTAAATTAACGGTAAACACCAGTAAACTTGTGCCTATAAACTTTAATGATAAATTCCTAAATATGAACAAGTGAGTATTATCTCGCGAATAGCTTTAAAGCTAGGAGTTAATATCCTGGCGAGGTCGCCAATTGTCACGGGGTTTTTAAAATAAATGCTAATATTTTTAAATGATAATAATATTGAATAATATTGCAGAGCAGGGACAATGATTGTCTTGCAACATCAAGCAATGATTACTTTACGCTGACTTCTTCGCATGATTCTCCAAGAACGAGAATTTATAAACTTCCTCAACAGTACACAGCAGAGACTAATTACTCAATTGCTGTTTCTTAGTACTGTTAGCCTCTGGAGAAAGTTACTTCACCCCTGACAATAAATAACTAATACTAATAATAATATCAGGTTCTTGTTGGTGCTTAACTCCTAGGAGGCACAACGGATTTTAAGCTTAATACACAAGACTGGCCTAAGTACCAGTTATGAAAGGCAAACGTTTATGCAAGCTAGGAGCTCTGTGGGAAATAAGCTTAATTATGGAGAAATGAAACAAGAGTTTACATTACATTAAGCTCAATAAAAAGAACTGTTAAATTTATTGATTACAAAATAAATTTAACGTTACATTTCAAATCAAATTAATGAGATCGCACTCACTCACTCACACAAGAGCTAAATTCTTACGCCTAGGAAAAAACACCTTAATTAAACTCTTAAACCTAGGAAAATACAAAAAGGAAATACTGGTCGATGAATGCTGTGTATCACCAAGGGTGGGAGCTTGGATTAACTGTACTCAGTGGAGTCTGGGTGCTAGCGACCTCTTCTCTTGCACTTCTGGAGCACAGAACCTCTCTCCGTCAGAGCAAACACTGGACTGAATAAGTCGTGGGAAAGAAAAGCAGAGCACTAGGCCGCATTTTTCTAACGGTCGAGTGAGCGAAACGCGCTCAAAACAAATCGCTCAGCGGAAGCGCCAATGTCTCACACAAGGACGATCACTTATGACACTGACAAATTGATTTGAAAGGACTCCCGCCGATGAGCAGTTAACTGAACAATAAACAGTGAGTTTTCCACTAATAGTTCGTGGCTTCTCACAAAAGGGAAATGTCGCGAATTTGATTCGTGACAGAGGCAAGAAAACAGGTTATGAAAAGAGAAAGTGAAATAGAAAATAAAGATCCACTGCTTCAAACCTTAATTCAAAGGAGATGGCGCGCTCCCAGTTTTGAGTATTACTTAGGAAGCATAATCAGGCGTAAGGAAACTCGGGTACATTGTAGTGGGAAGTGTTTAGAAGAGCACCCAGCGATGATCTGCCCATGTGGAGCCAATGGAGAATTGGTGTTTGACTAGGAGTGTGTATGTGCATAGGGTGGAGGGAGAAAGAGGATGAGGGAGTATCGAGGATGAGGTAGAAGGACGGGATGGAGAACTATATGAACAAGTGTGGCGTGGGATGGAGGGAGGGCATCTTTATGGAGGAAGACAGGGCGACGTAGAGGCGATTTGTTCGTGACCACCCCCTCAGGAAACATTTATGGCGTTTGGACATAGACAGCCACACTTCTAAGAGAGTTACAAAGAAAAAGTTGAACATGTTTGGCCAATCTGTATATCTGACTTCACTCTGGAATGTGGACTGCCAGCTGATCACACGAAGTAATCATAGGTGTCCCATTAATGTCAGTAAAAAGGGCTTGACTTCCCCCTCCCGGTTTAAGTTTTAGCATACGAAGATAAGAGTGTGGCAATGTGCAGCGTCGACTGATTATGCGAATTTAAAAACAGCGCAATTTCCAGGGCTAAATGCCGCCGGGCAATGTGCAGCAAAAGGATAAGGGAAGAAGATCAAAGTAAAGAAAAAAGGAAAAACTGTGCAGTCCCTCGCTACGACAGGATATTTAATGGTACTTACGGGCTCACAACAAAGGCAGACAATGAAAATAACCCTAAAGCATTTTCCATCAACATAGTTAGCCCTAAAACAGTTTCTTGTTCATTTTTTTAGGCAACGGCTCTTATCAGTTTCACCCTCCTCTTCCACTCCCTCCTCCTTGAAAAAGTCCGTGCATAGCTTACCTCCAGGTCGCCGTGGAATGGGGAAAAATGAAGCTACAAAGGAAGATAAGATTCTGACCATGAGACGAGAAGGAAAGTCGGGATATAATTGTCGAAGGAAAAATGATCTCTATTTCATATTCACAACCTAAATCATGTAGCCAAGAGCAAGAAGAGAATCAAAACTGAGAGGAGGATAAATATTAAGGGATGTAATGGGAACCAGGAAGCTGAAAATATGAATGAATGGACGAAGAGAGATGCATAATTGCAGAGAGGAATAATACTTTTCTTTTATATGCACTGAACCGGTAGTCAATGCAAGAGAAATGATGAGCTAAACGACTGCTAGATAGACAGATATATTGATTGATATAGATTGATAGACCGACCGACCGACAGAAGCAAAAAGAAAGATAGATAGATAGTCTCTATCTATCTATTGCCAGACGCCTCAATCCCGTTTGGGGTGGCCACAAACAAATCGCCTCCAAGTCGCCCTGTCCCCCCTCCATTTCACTGCCCTGCTCCCAACTCACACCCCCCTCTCTCATATACCTCTCCACCCCATCCCCCCATCTCATCCTCGGCCTCCCCCTCCCTCTTCCCCCCTCCACCTCACTCACATACACTCTCTTCGTCAGTCTTTCACCCTCCATCCTCTCCACATGGCCAAACCACCTCAGTGCGTTCCTCATATTGCTTCCTATCACATCCACTTCAACACCACAACGCTCCTTTATATCCTCATTCGTCAGCCTGTCTCTCCACGTGACTCCACAGGCTCCTCTTAAATAACTCATTTCCACTGCTCTCACTCTTGACTTGTGTCCTTCCAACAATGTCCAAGCTTCACTTCCGTACGTTAGAGTTGGTATCACAATACTGTCATGTAGTAACTTTTTCACTTCCATGCTCACTTCCCTGTTTCTTATCACTGCTTTCAAAGAACCAGCAACCTTTCTTCCCTGCTGTACCCTTTCAAGCACTTCACCCTCCAAACCTCCATCCTTACTCATCACACTACCCAAGTACTTAAACGTACTCACATTTTCCAATTCCTCACCATCCAACCTCGCTGTACATTCACTGACTTCACCTCTCTCAAAGACCATCACTTTACTCTTCCCTACATTCACCTTTAGATTCCGTTTCTTACACACTCTCTCAAACTCATCCACCAAGCCTTGCAGCTCCCCTTCGTCTTCACTCAACAACACAGTATCATCTGCAAACAACAGTACAGGGAGTTTCCAAACACTATCCTCTCTCACCAGGGCCACTCCAACATCCACTATCCTACCTTGTAGATAGATAGGTAAATTAATAGAGAGAGAGAGAGAGAGAGAGAGAGAATGGGAGCTAAAAGTATGACAATGGCAAGTGGGAAGGAAAAGAGAGGTAAAATATGCTGGAAATAAAAACTGTTTCGCATAAATATAACTTGACTATATTGATATTTTTATTATTTTATGCTTGATACTCCCAGGCGATTTTTTCTTTTTGAGTTTCGGAAAGGCCACTCGTATTAAAGGGATTTATGAATGCTATATCCAGCCCACTGAGTTAGAAAAGTCTCTCAAAAAAGTAATATAATCGTCTGGAGATAGCAAGAATGAATTGAGAAATGTCACCGTGGTGGTATTTGTAGTAGTAGTAGTAGTAGTAGGAGTAGGAGTAGTGATGATATTATTATTATTATTACTGGTGGTGGTGGTGGTGATTGTAGTAGCAGTAGCAGTAATACAACTAATTCTTCTGGTTACGCTATTAATCTTTTCTCTCCGCTGGGCTACTCCAATCACAACCTCATCACCTTAACCTGTCCTGTCACTCCAGTAACGCCTGTGGACCCTCCCAAGATGCGGCGGATGTGGCACTTTGGAGCTGCTGATTGGGAGGGCCTCAGGCAGTATTTCTTTGATTTTCCATGGAATGATTATTGCTTCCATAGCTGGGAGCCAACTGAGTGTGCCATGCGCATTAAGGAGGCTATTCTCTTGGGCATGGAAGCATACATTCCCTGCTCATATCCTTTGACTAATGCAAGAAAACCTTGGTTTAATTACACTTGTTCTAATGCTGTCCACAACAAGGAGAAGACTTATAAAAGATACCGGAGCCAACACACCCACGATTCTCATCGCTTTTATGTTTCTGCCCGGAATCGGCCTTAAGTCTGTTCTTCGCTCTGCTAAAAATAATTTCATCTGTACTAAATGCTCTGGACTCTCCGATTCAAATTCCTTCCGCTCCTTCTGGCACCTTGCCAAAAATCTTTCTAGCAACTATACCTCGCCCTCCTTCCCTCCTGCTTTCCATTCTGATGGTTCTGTAGCTATTTCTTCTACTAAGGAAGCAAAACTCATCGCACAGACTTTCTCCTCCAGTTCTACCTTACACGATTTCGGTGCTATTCCTTATCATTTCTCCCCCTCAGACTTCATTATGGCTGACATCAGAATTTCTTCATTTAATGTATTTTCTGCCATCACTGGCCTCAGTACTAACAAGGCATATGGGCCCGATGGGATCCCTCCTGTTGTCCTCAAGAACTGTGCTTCTGTGCTTACACCCTGCCTAGGTAAACTCTTTCGCCTTTGTCTATCAACTTGTAGCTTTCTTTCTTGCTGGAAGTCTGCTCTCATTCTGCCTGTCCCAAAGATGGATGACCATTCTCAACTCTCTAACTATCGTCCAGTTGCTTTAACATCCTGTGCTTCAAAAGTTTCCTAGCCTATTCTTAACAAAAAATGTTAAAGCATCTTTTCTATCACAACCTTCTTTCTGATCATCAGTTTGGGTTTCACGAGGGACGCTCCACTGGCGATCTTCTCATCTAGCTTTCAGACTCCTGGTCATCTTCCTTTCGGGACTTAGGTGAAAGCTTCGTCGTTACACTTAACATCTCAAAGGCTTTTCGGTCGAGTCTGGCGTAAATTTTTAATTTCCAAACCTCCCTCTTGCGGTTTCTATCCTTCTGTCTGTGCCTTCATCTCTAGCTTCCTTTCTGGTCGTTCTATGGTTGCTGTAGTAGAAGGCCACCGTTCTTCTCCTAGAGCTATCAATAATGGTGTTCCTCTGGGCTCTGTCCTATCACCAACTCTCTTCCTTTTATTCATCAATTACCTTCTAACCCTATCCACTCATACGGTGATGACTCCACCCTTCACGTTTTTATTCGCTTCATGCAGCGTCCATCTCAGCAGTTACTTAACAAACAAGGGATGAGGCTATGGCACACCTAATGTCTGACTTGGCAAAAATCTCTGACTGGGGTAAAAGTAATCTTGTTTTTAATGCATCAAAAGCTGAGTTCTTACATCTATCATCCCGACAAAATTTTCCACGGAAGTATCTTTTAATTTTTAACAATAACCAACTCAATCCTGCATCATCTTTTAAACATACGTGGGGTTTCATTCTCTCGGGATTTACCTTGGAAAGATCACTTTACCTCTTGTAAAAACTGCTTTCAAGAGATTAGGTATGCTAAGCCGACTCCGTGCCTTCTTTACCCCTGCACCGTTGTTAACTTAATACACGGATTTTATTCGTCCCTGTGTAGAGTACAACTCTCAGGTGTAGGAAGGCCTCCCAAACACAGCTCTTCCCAACAAGGTGGAGTCTAAGGCTTTTCGTCTCATTAACTCTCCTCCTCTTACTGGCTCCCTTCAACCTCTGTCTCTTCTCCACACTGTTGCATCTTTATCTCTCTTCTATCACGACTTCGGTCACTGGTCCTCTGAACTTTCTGCTTGCATCCCTCCACCACCACGGCTGGCGCGAAGCACCCGTCCAGCCACAAACTCTCCTCCCTTTTCTGTCCAACTCTCTAATGCAAGAGTTAACCGTTATTCCAAGTCCTTCATAATTATATTCAACAGGTCAACTCTGGATCTGTTTTCCTACAGCCTATGATCTCCAGTCTTTCAAACGCAGCGTGTCCAGGCATCTCAAAATGAACAGATTTTGAATTTGGCTCTCTGTTGTTTTTTCTTGGAGGGAACAATTTGCGGCCTCCTAGCGTTTGGTCCTTTCTTCCTTGCATGAAAAAAGTGTTATTATTGTTATAATAATAATAATAATAATAATAATAATAATAATAATATTATTATTATTATTATTATTATTATTATTAATAGTAGTAGTAGTAGTAGTAGTAGTAGTAGTAGTAGTAGCAGTAGTAGCAGTAGCATTCGCAACCCCAGGCTCATCTGAACATGACCTTGGTAGACTACAAACTGAAGAGGTCCGCCATGCAGCTCCCTATCTTCCGTTTGGGGGACAGAGAGGGAGCTGGGAGACGTTTGTGGAACAGGGCGGTAAAGCAACTCGGTAATATCAGTGCCGTCACATGAAGGCGCAGTTAAATTATATTCAGACGAGCCTGAGGAAAATAGCACATTCCCTTGCTCTACTGTACCTCCATTTGTTATGTCCACACTCTTAGCCACTACACAAGAGCACCGTCATTCCATTAGGAGTGAGTGGGTGAGTGCGGCAAATGAGGGGAGCTGAGGGAGAGTAAAACGCCACGCATTAGGCAAAATATGAAGCATATGACAAACAGTGGTAATGTGGTGGCCGCGGCAAATCAAAGGGACACACACACACACACACACACACACACACACACACACACACACACACACACACACACACACACACACACACACACACACACACACACACACACACACACGTCCCAGCATCACCCATTAGAGCCTGTTGGGTCGGAGTGGCTGTCAGAGATACTTATGGCTGTGTAAACGAGACCAATAGAGACGTCAAATGAAAACTCTCAAATGTTACCAAGCAGCTCTCAAAAACTTCAGGAAACCTGATTAACCAAAATTTCCCTTTCCTTTGTGAATGTCAGCACACACACACACACACACACACACACACACACACACACACACACACACACACACACACACACACACACACACACACACACACACACACACACACACACACACACACACACACACACACACACACACACACACACACACACACACACACACACACACACACACACACACACACACACACACACACACACACACACACACACACACACACACACACACACACACACACACACACACACACACACACACACACACACACACACACACACACACACACACACACACACACACACACACACACACACACACACACACACACACACACACACACACACACACACACACACACACACACACACACACACACACACACACACACACACACACACACACACACACACACACACACACACACACACACACACACACACACACACACACACACACACACACACACACACACACACACACACACACACACACACACACACACACACACACACACACACACACACACACACACACACACACACACACACACACACACACACACACACACACACACACACACACACACACACACACACACACACACACACACACACACACACACACACACACACACACACACACACACACACACACACACACACACACACACACACACACACACACACACACACACACACACACACACACACACACACACACACACACACACACACACACACACACACACACACACACACACACACACACACACACACACACACACACACACACACACACACACACACACACACACACACACACACACACACACACACACACACACACACACACACACACACACACACACACACACACACACACACACACACACACACACACACACACACACACACACACACACACACACACACACACACACACACACACACACACACACACACACACACACACACACACACACACACACACACACACACACACACACACACACACACACACACACACACACACACACACACACACACACACACACACACACACACACACACACACACACACACACACACACACACACACACACACACACACACACACACGCACACACACACACACACACACACACACACACACACACACACACACACACACACACACACACACACACACACACACACACACACACACACACACACACACACACACACACACACACACACACACACACATATCAAAAGATGTTCCCCACAGTTGTTGTTTTCATGTACAGTGCTTTTATGCGTCGTGTACCTTTAAGTGCATGTGAGTAACGGGGAAAACATGGCAGGCAGGAGTATGTTACCCTTGAATCATGCAACATTCCAGTCTACCCTCTGGAAACACAGCCACTTTGGTATTTGTTCCTCATACTTGCATAAAAATATATAAGAAAACTACTATTTATCTCCAACTGATAATGTACAAATTCTTTCACACAAGCAGTAGGGATAATTACAACATTTTATCTACAAATTTTTATACGAGATATTACTTGGCCAAGTAGTGTTATATTATTGTCGCCGAACCATCAACATCACATTGCCTGAGTCTGTTGTCATTGGTAGATTATACTCGTATATCCGATCCCAGCGCATCCCTTGTGTTCCGGCTGTTTGTGCTTGGGTAAGTGAGTTAACACATGTTAGGGTCCCAGTTAATGTGATTTTTTTTTTCGCTGTCTTATCTTCCTTGTAGAAACTCTGATGTTATGGTACTATAGCCTTGGACCCAAATCAAGTGTCTTTGGTCAAACGACAATAAGACTTCGTCAGGTAGTGTTTACATTCTACGAGTACAGTGATGACTGGACGTAGTTTACGAATGGGTTATGCTTCGCAACAGTGTTAATATGCAACAAGGATTGCAGAAATAAAACATACTGTGCCTAAAACATTTTAATGTCCTTCAAGTTAGGTATATAAAGACAACAGCGTTTTATTCACAGTGCAGATGGATATAATTAACCTAATTTTCATAAAAAAAAACAGATTGTTAAGTTCTATGAGAAGAAAACTACGTAATGATCAATTCTAAGTAAAAGCAACTGTTTCTAAAGGTGTTTGGTGCTCCCTGGAGTTACTGAGTAATGCCACGGGAGTGCAATAGATGGTGGTACTAGAGGAGGGCACTGTTTATACTTCAGGCATTTTGGCTCAGCACGATATTTTTAACTGTAACCAGTGCTATGTGTCCTATCTTACTTATAGAGTATTCTCTTGGCACAGGCAATTTAAGTCACAAACAACTACACCGTGTCTCTGGCAGTGTTTTCCGAAGGTAACTGTGTACTCCTCTGACTAGAGCTGTGCCACTGTATTACTGATGCCTGAAGCTTGGTAATTTCTTGGTAAACTTGCTTTAAGAATTATTGTTATCGTCGTATGCCACAAATTTCTACCATATTCATAAGAAATATACAACTACTAAACCAGTGAAGTGCACGTTGTGAGCGCGTGACGAGCGAGCGAGCGCCATGTTATCACATTTTCTCTCTGATATATTATTTCTCCATGATGGTTGCTGAACAATGAAAAATACACTTGAACGAAAGTCAATCAAATACCCCCCCCCCCACACACACACGCACACACCGATTAGAGCCGAACACTCCCTTGGAAAACTCTCGATTCCAAGGGGTTCGTAAGCTTTTACGCTTGAGTTTTTAGTTGGTAACAAATTTACTGAATGAATGTATCACATGCAGAAAGAATTTCAACTCTACTTTACATAGGAGTAAAGTTATTCGCTTCTGTCTAGTGTGACGGTCGGGTCGGGCCTGGCCGGGTAGGGCCGGCAACTCATTTCCAAACTTAACTTAGAGTAAACATCGCTTGCTCGCTTGTAATTATCACTGGAACATAACATTTTAAAATGCCGGATCGCCTTTGAAAACACTGCAATCAATCACTGACACTCAATGGATTTACACACACAAAATGCTTTATTTCAACTGCCTTAGGATTCCCGCACTCAATATGTTCACTTCAGTTCCCTAAGGATTCTCATGCGCAAAATACTTCACTACAGCTCCCTTAGGAAAATCACACTCAAAATGTCCACTTTAATTCAGAATGTTCCCTTCCACTCCCTAAGGATTTTCACACTCAAAATGTTCACTTCAGCTCCCTAAGGATTTTCACACGCAAAATGCTTCGGACTAGGGCAACATTTTATGGTGATCAGTATAGTGATTCCCCATAATATTTTGCACCTGTCTAGGACTTGTGTGCTGACAGAGAAACAACCATCTCCCCAGTTCCGTCTGAAGGAAATATACAGCAGGCGAAATGCAATGAAACCCCCATCTCTACTAGCGTGTGTTTCAAATGGTTCGATTTTTTGCTATGTATGCGTCAGGCTTTGGGATGAAACGTGTCTCTCTCTCTACTTAATCATCGCTAAATGGAACCGCGTATACCCGACCACAAACAGCCACATTGTAAACTGCGACCATCACGCTGGGTAGGCCATGAGTGGGGGACGAGGTTTAGGTTGGCTGGGCAGGGGAGAAAAACCCGTCAGCAGTTTAAGGGGACACAGGAAGAGCTAATTTGCTATTCATTAAGGACGACTTTGAAGCGACTTGGTTTATACTGGCGAGGAGCAGAGGGTTGTAATGGTATGTTAATGTGACTTGCAAGTTAGAAGGAAAGATGTGTTTGGCTAATCTGCTGAGGCTGTTTATTAGTCTGTTCCTCTGTATCTCTGTATCTGTCTATCTCTGTTTATCTGTCTATATATCTGTCTATTAGTCGGTCTGTCTATCCATCCATCATCTATCGACCTATCTGTCTGTCTATCCATCTATCCTTCTAGCTGTGTCTGTGTCTACTTATTTACCTATCTGTCTGTCTAATTGTCTACCTCTCTATCTATCTATCTATCTATCTGTCTATCTATCTATCTATCTGTCTATCTATCTATCTATATATCTGCTCCTCCATCCCCTTAATTCACATCCTGTAAAACGTAACCTCAAGAAATTTACCCCTAGGAGTTTCTGTCCCTCCTCAGTAACGACCTCCTCCACCTTTAGTCGTATTCATAGTGACATAGGAAGCTTCGAAACACCTCTCCCTCAGCGATTTATTTTACTTATTGAACCTTAACATTGTCTTCCATGTTATTTATATCGTTTTAATTTCGGCAAAGTTTTCGTCAGTAATATATAAAAGGACACAGAGGTGTTATGTGCAGAATAAATCGCTGAGGAAGAGGTGTTCAGAAACGTCCAGTCACGAAGAAGTCTCACTGCCTTGTTCGTGCCCTGTCTGTCTGTCCATCTGTCTATGTATCCATCCATCTATCTGTGTATCCATCTAACTGTTTATCTATCTATATCCATCCATCTATCTCTATCTATCTGTGTTTGTCTATCATTCTATCTATCTATCTATCTGTCTATCTCTCTAATATCTATCTATCTGTTTGTCTATCTGTCAATATCAGTCCATCTATCTCTATCAACGAGTATCTCTATATCCATCTATGTATATCAGCCCTCTCTCTCTCTCTCTCTCTCTCTCTCTCTCTCTCTCTCTCCTGCTACTAGTTACTGCTACCAGACGATTTCATTCAACTTAGGCGAATATCCTAGTAGTGAAGGGTTAATGAAGGCTCTATCTAACCCCCTGAGCTCGAGAAGGTAAATAAAACAATCTAAATCATCCTGTTTCTGCTGTGAACCCGGTGGACTGCAGGCTTAATTATCGCTTATCTTGCAGTTCACTATACTCCTCTTGCCGGGAGAGGGAAGTAGTTGAGGGACGTTTGTACACTAAGGCAGTCGAGCCGCCTAGTTATACCGATGCCACTACAAGAAGGCGTCCCTTTCCAGTACCTATAAATGAATAAAAAGCACAGTATAAATGACTATGTACTTTAAAGGGGTTGAACTGAACTGCAGACCATAAAGAATTCTCCATGCATCATCACTGGCAGCACCGATACCACTCCCAAAGTTCACTTACACCTTGAAACTAAAGCCCTCCCTGTTTAGAGAATAGTTTGACATGATAGGCACATTAAGACCACACAACACAGCTTAACATATAAAACAATCACTACGTAAACATTATCAGACCCTCTTCAGCAACATCCCACCTCCAGATACTCCAACACTAGCAATGGAAAAACACGTACACCCGCGAACCAAAGTTTCGGTACCCCCCTCGATGGAAGGAAGTGGAAGTCAGGGTTAGAGAGAGGGCAGGTGAACGGACAACCGTGAGTGGTACTTTGGAACTGAGCTACGAGGCGAATAGTGAGAAACCTAATGACACTGGATTCGATACATTTCCATGCTATTCACCTGCAAAACATTATGCGTTCTTAACATACATACTGTAACATATAACATAGACTACTGTGTTATCATGGTGTCCTGTGATACTGACCCATCTGTTTCGGATCCTCATCACACAAATAAAGCACCCAGCCAGTTGTATATAAGTTGCAACTTGTCATTATATCTGCAGTCATAATTTTTGTGAATGTTATCCCTGGATTGTCTATAGCTATAATATAGAATGATTGTGAATTTAATGT
This sequence comes from Coenobita brevimanus, assembly GCF_032717465.1. Classification (NCBI taxonomy): domain Eukaryota; kingdom Metazoa; phylum Arthropoda; class Malacostraca; order Decapoda; family Coenobitidae; genus Coenobita; species Coenobita brevimanus. Next base: position 6,187,653 of record NC_136987.1, read on the forward strand.
TGATTCTCAAAGTAGTTGTGCAGATGGTTATATATGTGGCAATTATTTTATGTGGACGACTAAACGACATTGTGATGGACAGCGGAGAGCATTCGCCAATAATTTACTATAACCAGATGAAATTAGATGCAAACAACACAAAATATTATGAGACAACGAAGACACAGCTGTGGTATCCTGCTCCGCCTTGTTATCAAGGCCTTAACTGTGGCTTCACCTCATACGTGCATTATTTTCCTTCAGTCTCTGCCTCTTTTATTATTCTTACTTCCCGGTATCCTCTTACTGCGAGTCGTCATATTCCTTGGAGGGTTTCTTGTCGTCCGGTCCTATAACCCGTACTGTATTACAATATTCCTCGCATCATCACTCCCAACCAAACAACGTTAGCCCAAGACTGCCGAATCTGTTAATACCATTATTGCCACTGCCACTACTATTCCCCCTTTCCCCATTGTGTCTACTGCAATTCCCCTCACAGTACTAGTACTGCTACCCCTATTACTACACTATAAATCTGTATAATAATACATATGATTGTCCTTATGTCTGTGTATCTGTTAATCATATTGTCCGTCCCACCGTCGACAACTCGTCACTGACGCGGCACCGCTACTCCCACCCACCATGGATTCTACTCCTCCCCCACTCCGACACCACATTACCCTTCACCTCATCCTTGGGCCAGAAGGCCTGTTGTTCACCCTTTACCGGTGAATATACGTGGCATGCATTTATAATAAAAAAGAAGGCATTTGAGAGCTAAACGGTAATCGCCTTTTAAAATATTCAGTTTGCCAAGTCCAAACTTTAGGCCATATTTTGATACCATGAAGGTTTTATGTTGATAGCTCAAGCCATTCATGAGATTTAATGGTGCTAAAGGCAGGCAATAAAAACTAGTTGACCTTTAGCAGTTAGTTTGGTGACCTTGACTCTGACCCCGAGTTGCCATTTTCGAACTCCTCCAAGATTTTGGCCATATCTTGATACGCTGAAGGCTTCATGTTGATAGCTCAAGCCGTTCATGAGATATAATAGGAACACACACACACACACACACACACACACACACACACACACACACACACACACACACACACACACACACACACACACACACACACACACACACACACACACACACACAGATGCAGGTAAAAACATGATTGCTCCGCCTTCTAAAGGTAGGCGATAATAATATAATAATAACAACAACATCGTAGATGTGTATTGTAGTGTTCCTAACATTACACTTAATAACTGCAGACCCAAACGTGCTTATATTACGGAGCACTGATATATTAACCACAAAACCGACCACAGACCGTTCTTCTCAGTACCACTACACCTTCCCTATAGCACTTCACCATGGTAATACAACCCACTGTAGTCCTCTGTGAGATCGCTACACGTGTTTGGGAAAAATAACAGTGCACAACATGCCTACAAACCACTAAAATAAGCATATGATGTTTCACTGACATCCATCAAATAGCGGAGGAGAAGTTAGAGGACAAACAAACAAACGACTGGACACAGACAGACAGAAGCGGAATGTCTCGCATCGGTATGTAACGACCTGACAAAACTCTTGTGATCCTGCATTGCAGGTGTCATCACAGTAATAATAATAATAATAATAATAATAATAAAAATAATAATAATAATAATAATAATAATAATAAAGATAATAATAATAATAATAATAATAATAATAATAATAATAATAATTAATCACATGTTATTAGGCACGATACTGAGAAGGACACACACTGGAATAGCATGTGTCGACGCAGTGCAGAATCTGTTTGCCATGACAGAAGGTTGGGTTGTGGTCAAACATTAATTTAGTATTACTATAACCCTACCATTACAGCTTATTATGGCAATGTTTGGTTTTATATGTCACAGCTGTTTTCACTTGTTTTATCAGGGAGATTATGGTGTTTGTCCTCCTCTGTATCATGGATATTAACATGTGATTACTACTACTACTACTACTACTACTATTACTACTACTACTACTACTGCTACTACTGCTACTACTACTACTACTACTACTACTACGATTATTATTATTATTATTATTATTATTATTATTATTATAACTATGATGACACCTACAAAGCAGGATCGTAATAGTTTTGTCAGGTTGTCATATACCGATGCGAGACATTCGGCCTCAGTCCATATCCAGCCGTGTGTTTGTTTGTCCGCTAACTTCTAGGCAATTTAATGGATGTCAGTGAAACGTCACAGGTGTATTTTAATGGGTTGTAGGCATGTTGTGCACTGTTATTTTTCCCCAACATGTGTAGTGATCCCACAAAGGACTTCAGTGGGTTGTATTACTATGGTGAAGTGCTACAGGTAAGGTCCAGTGGCAATGATAGCAATGGTCTGTGGTCGGTTCTGTGGTTAATATATCAGAGCTCCGTAATATAGGCACGTTTGGGTCTGCGACTTTTATAATTATGTAATGTTCGGAATACTGCAGCTGTATGTTGTTGCTGTCAATTTTATAATTATTTTTATTAATGCATGCCACGTATATTCACCGGTAAAAGGTGAACAACAGGCCTGGTGGCCCATGAAGGAGGTGAGGGGTAAAATGGTTCGGAGTCGGGGAGGAATAGAGCTCATGGCGGGTGGGAAATGGGAGAAATGGAGTTCCCCCGAGCTAAGCCCTGTATTGGACTATATAGCCCCGCTAGGGTTACAGGAGCGAGCCACCACTCCCAGCACGGCAGCCCGGACGAGGCTCGAACTCGCAATCCCCCGATTACGAGTCCGGCGCGCTACCACTGTGCTACCGCGCCCCCCACATGGCGGGTGGGAGAGAGGGGGGTGGCGTGCAACTGGGGTAGCGGTGCGGGGTAAGTGACGAGTTGTCGACGGTGGGACAGGGACAATAATTATGATTAACAGATACACAGACATAAGGACAATCATAATTATTATTATACAGATTTATAGTGAAGTAATAGGAGCAGCAGTAGTAGTACTGTGAGGGGAATTAGACACAATAGGAAAAGGGGAATTACAGTAGTAGTGGCAGTGGCAATAATAGTATTAACAGATTCAGCAGTCTTGTGCTAAAGTTGTTTGGTTGGGAGTGATGATGCGAGGAATAATGTAATACAGTAGGGGTTATAGGACCGGACGACAAGAAACCCTCCAAGGAATATGACGACTCGCAGTATTGTGCTGTTTGCATCTAATTTCATCTGGTTATAGTAAATTATTGGCGAATGCTCTCCGCTGTCCATCACAATATCGTTTAGTCGTCCACATAAAATAATTGCCACATATATAACCATCTGCACAACTACTGTGAGAATCAACATTAAATTCACAATCATTCTATATTATAGCTATAGACAATCCAGGGATAACATTCACAAAAATTATGACTGCAGATATAATGACAAGTTGCAACTTATATACAACTGGCTGGGTGCTTTATTTGTGTGATGAGGATCCGAAACAGATGGGTCAGTATCACAGGACACCATGATAACACAGTAGTCTATGTTATATGTTACAGTATGTATGTTAAGAACGCATAATGTTTTGCAGGTGAATAGCATGGAAATGTTTCGAATCCAGTGTCATTAGGTTTCTCACTATTCGCCTCGTAGCTCAGTTCCAAAGTACCACTCACGGTTGTCCGTTCACCTGCCCTCTCTCTAACTCTGACTTCCACTTCCTTCCATCGAGGGGGGTACCGAAACTTTGGTTCGCGGGTGTACTTACTCATTTCACGCGAAGGGTAATACAACACCTCTATCTGAACACTATACTACAAGCTCTACAAGCTCTTCCTCCCTCCTTTCCGATATTTACACAACATGGGAATCTTTAAACAAAGCTGATCGAGTTCATCTAGCTAAGATTACATCAGGACACCACCCAGCCCTGTTCATTTACCAGCATAGATGTGGTGTGAGTGAATCACAGATGACACGTGCCCGGCTTGGAGAACCGACTCACACTACATACCCTACATTATGGACCACTGCCCAGCACACGCTGCACTAAGACGCAGACACATCAACAATGTGGGGAACCTATGGGACGACCCCACAGGGGCAATTGCTTACCTGCGGCTAACGGGTCTGCTGGACCAGACAAATCGGGATTGAGCAACAGCAACAACAACAACAACAACAACAACAACAACAAACAACTGCCGTGTGTGCCAATTTTGTGACTCGTGTCTCGTGTAATCATGCGTAGACTTATTCCTATTGGGGTAGATTTCGTACCGTAACAATTCTTTGGTGATTTAGCCTCTACGGTGAAGCAGTTTAATCTTGCCGCCACTAGATGCTTTATTCAGCCTAGGTGAGTTGAATGGGGAACGTACATAATACCTCCAGTTTAAAAAATGTCTCTCACGCCGAATTAAATCGTCTGAAAATAGCATGAAAAACAGAAATAGATATAATCATAGTGCTGATGTTAATATCGTTTTATATGCAATATGAAGAAAGTGGAGAATGTGAGACAGAGACTGACGAGGAGAGTGTATTTGAATGAGATGGAGGAATGAGAGGAAGAGGGAGACCGAAGATGAGGTAGAAGGAGAAAGGTAAGAGGGAGACAGAGATGAGATTAAATAATCCGATGCAGAGGTATATGAATGTTAAAGAAAGGGCAGCCTGATGGCAGAGGAGAGGATGGGAGGGAAACTATTTGTTTATGGCTACCCCTTCCAAGATTACGGCGTCTGGCCACAAGAAAAGACATTTTTTATTTTTCTTAGAATATCAACTTAGTTCCAGTGAACAACACTTAATAATAAATTGTGATATGCCAACTAAATTGTTAACGAACATATGTTACGAAGTAGTTTAAGCCAACAACGGTGGCTGTTGGCTCAGACGGTAGAGGTGGCCTGCAGTTCTACCGGTCCCAGGTTCAAATCCCCGCTGGAGCAGGGAACAGTTTAAGGATATGAATTTCATAAAGTCAGACTTTACTGATCTACCAGAAGACCCGCCGACATGTCGTAAAAATACCCCCGCTAATACCAATACACCAGTCCTGTATGAGACAGCCCTAGCATGTATTCAATATAGACGTGGGTGTTAGCGTCGATGTAGTGACATGTAGAGGTGTATGGTATGTAGGAGGACTACTGGGCCTTGAGAGCAGGCTGTAAAGCCTATGTCCAGAGTCGGACACATGAAAGAAAAAAAATACTGGCCACAATCACCACACGTGTAATGTCATCGTCATTATAACTCGATTTCCAAATGAAAAATTACACACAAAACAAACTGGATATATTAAACAATATGGGTGTTTAAACCGTTATTATTACCATTACAGTCATCACTCCTTTCCCACTAATACATTGGAGATACCAGAGAAATATACTGGCTTATCTTCCATCCTAATCATCATCCTGACTCTGTTCCCACGAGCAAGTGAGGGATACAAAATAAACAATGCTTTCATATATGGTCGTAATTTTAATGGGCGTGGGAAGATTCCAACATGCATCCAGTTTGGGGCAGTCTTTTCTGAGGAATATGGTGATGACAATATGAGTATCTTTTTTTATCTATTTATTTATTGTATTTTTATGCATCGCTGTAGACTACGTTCTGTAATATGGGATGCAGGCTCACGACATGTTACAAGTTCAGTGCTCCATAAATGTTTGTAAAAAATTAGTGTTGTGCTCTATCTCTTTGCGCTCTCAGTTTTAACCTCTTACCCGAAGACCCACTGACCAGTTTATTGCTACGACTTTTAGATTATTATTTTTACTTAACTCAGGATAGACTTCCCGGGCTAAAGAAGTTAAAGTATTTGATTTTTTTTCCAAAGTTAAATAAAGTCAAATAGATGTAGCGAGGATAACAGAAAGGATTAGTGATGTTTCCTGTCGAGCATGATAATCACTAACCATTTTCTTAGCAATAAACACAAAATCTCACAATTAAAAGCATTAATATTTAAGTAAATCTAACTTGCCAGCACCGACTTTATGTATTCTGTGAGGATTTCAATTGTGAGTTTTCCTACACTATTTAATTTGGGAACTTTGAGGGATTGAATAGTAAACTGCCCCTCTCTCGGTGACGACTCGAGGTGCCTGGAACCACTGTCTGACTCTCTTCTTCTTCATTTCTGCAACATTCGCGGCCTTTCATCTAACTTTCTCTCTGTTGAGCACCACCTCTCCTCCTCTAAACCTCACCTTCTTTTTCTGACGGAGACTCAGCTGTCTGAGGCAACCGACAGCAAACCCTTTTCTGTATCCTCCTACTTTCTCTATACTCATTTCAAAGCCAAAGGTGGCTGTTGTGTATACATACGCAACGACTTATCTTGCTCTCGTGTTCCTGAACTTGATTCTTCTGAATTCTCCACACTCTGGCTTCGGCTTTCCTGTCATTCTCTGACTAAATATATCTGTGCTGTTTACTTATCCCCTAATTCTACTGACTATCAAAAATTCTTCGACTATCTTACTTCTATGATGGAACACATTCTGTCCATTTCTCCTTTCTCTGAAATCTCCATTCTTGGAGATTTCAATGTTCACCACCACCTTTGGCTCTCCTCTCCTTTCACGGATCCACCTGGTGAACAAGCCTACATCTTTTCTATCCTTAATGACCTAGAGCAGCTTGTACAGCACCCTACCCGTATCCCTGACCGCCTTGGAGAGAGCTCCAACATACTTGACCTCTTCCTCACAACTAATCCTTCTGCTTACTCTGTTAATCTTTTCTCTCCGTTGGGCTCCTCCGATCACAACCTTATTACCTTATCCTGTCCTATCACTCCGGTATGGCCTGTGGACCCTCCAGGGAAACGTCGTCTGTGGCATTTTGGAGCCGCGGACTGGGAGGCCCTCAGGCAGTACTTCTTTGATTTTCCCTGGAATGATTATTGCTTCCATGGCCGTGAGCCATCTGAGTGTGCCTTGCGCATTACGGAGGTTATTCTCTCGGGCATGGAAGCATACATTCCTTTCTCATATCCTTTGACTAACGCAAGAAAGCCTTGGTTTAATCACGCTTGTTCTAATGCTGTCCGCAACAAGGAGAGGGCCTACAAAAGGTACCGGAGCCAACCCACCCCTGAATCACATCATCTTTACGTTTCTGCCCGGAATCGTGCTAAGTCTGTTCTTCGCTCTACTAAAAATAATTTCATCCATACTAAATGCTCTCAACTCTCCAACTCGAATTCTTCCCGCTCCTTCTGGCACCTTGCCAAAATCTTTCTAACAACTTTACCTCATCATCCTTCCCTCCTCTTTTCTACTCTGATGGTTCTGTAGCTATTTCTTCTACTGATAAAGCAGATCTCTTCACACAGACTTTCTCCTCCAATTCCACCTTAGACGATTTCGGTGCTGTTCCTCCATCACTTCTCCCCTCTGACTTCCTCATGGCTGACATGAAAATTTCTTCAGTTGATGTATTTTCTGCCATCACTTGCCTCAGTTCTAACAAGGCATATGGGCCTGATGGGGTCCCTCCTGTTGTTCTCAAGAACTGTGCTTCTGTGCTTACACCCTGCCTAGGCAAACTCTTTCGCCTTTGTCTGTCAACTTGTACCTTTCCTTCTTGCTGGAAGTTTGCTCTCATTCAGCCAGTCCCAAAGAAGGGTGACCACTCCCAACCCTCCAACTATCGTCCAATTGCTTTAACGTCCTGTATTTCAAAAGTTTTCGAGTCAATTCTTAATAGAAAAATTTTAAGACATCTTTCCTATCACAACCTTCTTTCCGATCGTCAGTATGGGTTCCGTCAGGGACGCTCCACTGGCGATCTTCTCACCTACCTTTCAGACTCCTGGTCATCCTCCTTTCGGGACTTCGGCGAAAGCTTTGCCATTGCACTTGACATCTCAAAGGCTTTCGATCGAGTCTGGCATTAATCTTTAATTTCCAAACTGCCCTCCTACGGTTTCTATCCTTCTATCTGTGCCTTCATCGCTAGCTTCCTTTCTGGTCGTTCTATAGCCACTGTTGTAGATGGCCATCGTTCTTCTCCTAGATCTATCAACAGTGGTGTTCCTCAGGGCTCTGTCCTGTCACCAACTCTCTTCCTTTTATTCATCAATGATCTTCTAAGCTGTACATCTAACCCTATCCACTCATACGCTGATGACTCCACCCTTCACCTTTCCATTCGGTTCCCGCAACGCCCATCTCAACAGTTACTTCAAGAAACAAGGGATGAGGCTATGGCACACCTAATGTCTGACTTGGCTCGTATCTCTGACTGGGGTAAAAATAATATGGTTGTCTTTAATGCATCTAAGACTCAGTTCTTACACCTATCAACCCGACAAAATCTTCCACAGGTATACCCATTAATGTTTAATAATATTCAGCTTAATCCTGCATCATCCTTGAACATGCTTGGGGTTTCATTTACTCGGGACTTATCTTGGAAAGATCATATTACATCTCTTGTAAAATCTGCTTCCAAAAGATTGGGTGTGCTAAGCCGACTCGCTCTTTCTTAACCCCTGCACAATTGTTGTCTCTATACAGGGGTTTTTATCCGCCCCTGTGTGGAGTACAACTTCTCATGTGTGGGGAGGCTCCCACACACAGCTCTTCTCAATAGGGTGGAGTCAAAGGCTTTTCGTCTCATTAACTCTCCTCCTCTTACTGACTCCCTTCAACCTCTGTCTCTTCGCCGCACTGTTGCGTCTTTATCTCTTTTCTATCGCTACTTTAATGGTCACTGCTCCTCTGAACTGTCTGCTTGCATTCCTCCACCTCTACGACGTGCGCGTAGCACCTGTCTGGCAGCAAACTCTCATCCCTTTTCTGTCCAACTCTCTAATGCAAGAGTTAACCGTTACTCCCAGTCTTTCATTTATGCAACAGGTCAGCTCTGGAACTGTCTCCCTCTATCTGTATTTCCTGCTGCCTATGATCTCCAGTCTTTCAAACGCAGTGTGTCCAGGCATCTCAAAATGATCGGATCTTGAATTTGGCTCTCTATTGTATTTTGTTTTTCTCTTGGAGGGAACTGTTACTGCGGGCTCATGGCCTTTGATTCCTTCTTCCGTGCATTTAAAAAAAAAAAAAAAAAAAAAAAAAACTTCTGCTGCTATCAAGTTTGGATGATGTCTTGTACTTGATAATGCGGTGCAACACGATCTTCAAAACAGGAGAGAGAGAGAGAGAGAGAGAGAGAGAGAGAGAGAGAGAGAGAGAGAGAGAGAGAGAGAGTGAGTGAGTGAGTGTGTGTGTGTGTGTGTGTGTGTGTGTGTGTGTGTGTGTGTGTGTGTGTGTGTGTGTGTGTACTGACAACACTACTACCACACATTCAGCAGTACTACACACCCGCAATACCGTCCGATTAATATTCACCTCCGCCTTTGCCAACCCTCACAAGCAGCAGCGACAGCATTTCAGATATAAACAGACTTCAACCCACCAACCATTCCCCACACTGTCTCACCTAACCCTCTTCCTCAGTACCTCTCTCCTTTCCCTCTCTCCATATCTCTAACTTTTCCCCTCTCCCTTATGCTTATCTCATTCATTCCCCTCATCCCCTGCTCTTTCCCATCACCCCCTCTCTTCAAATACTCCCTTCCTTCTCTTCCCTTACACATCTCTTCTCTACGCCTCCTCTCTCTCTATCCTCACCAGTGCTCCCCTCTCCTTCATTGCACTTGTTCGTCTGCTTCCCCTCTCTTCCATCACCCATTCCTCTCTCCCTATTTCCATTTCCTGATACATCTACCCACATACGCTCCTTCCTATCCTTGGATCTTACTGCCAAATCCTTCCCCCTTTCTTTATGATGCTTCTCACCCAGGTCACCACGAGAGATATGGTACTTCCTGAAATACTCTCGTGGTAAATAAGGAATACCTATGTCTGATAAAATTAAGACGACGGGAGGTCACTGCTTAGCTGAATAGAATCGTCTGGTGGTAGCAAAAGAAGTTAAGATTTCCATCTTTTTCTGGGCGTTAATCTTCATCTCTCCCCCCCCCTCTCTCTCTCTCTCCTTATCTTTCACGTTATTCCCATTTTCTTCCTTCATTCTGTCTTTCTCATACTTGTTTCTTTCTTTCTTCTCTACAGCATTTTTCACTCTTTCCTTCCTCCCTCACTCTCACCCTTTTCTCTCCCTCAATCTTCTCTCTCTCATCCTTCCTCCCCATCCCTGTCTCACTCTTCTCTCTCCCTCAATCTTCTCACCCTCACGCTTCCTTTCCACCCCTCTCTCACCCTTCTGTCCTCCTTAATCTTCTTTCCCTCACGCTTCCTTCCCATTTCTTTTTCACACTTCTCCCTTCCTCAGTCTTCTCACCCTCACCCTTTTTTCCCATCTCTTTCTCACCCTTCTCTCTCCCTCAGTCTTCTCTCCCTCTCACCCTTCCTTCCCATACCCCTCACCCTTCTCTCTCCCTCAGTCTTCTTTCCCTCACCCTTCCTTCCCACCCCTCTCTCACCCTTCTGTCTTCCTGAATCTTCTCTCCCTCACCCTTCCTTCCCATCCTTCTCCCACCCTTCTCTTTCCCTCAGTCTTCTTTCTCTTACCCTTCCTTCCCATCTCCCTCTCACTCTTCTCTCTTCTTCAGTCCTCCCTCTGTCATCCTTCCTTCCTATCCCCTTCTCACCCTTCCCTCTCCCTCAATCTTCTCTCCCTCACCCTTCCTCCCCACCCTTCTCTCACCTTTCTCCCTTAATCTTCTCTCCCTCACCGCCTCCCCGTCAGTATCCCATTACCCTCCACCAAGCCGAAGCCCAGCAAAGTAAAACAGCTCAAAGTACGGAAAATTAATGCCCATAACAACGTACAGTTTGGTCTCGGGAAGCCCTTGAAGGAAGAGGCTTGGTGTTGGGTGTCCAGGGCGGGCGTCTTGTGTTGTGCCTTGAGATTATGTGTTGCTGGTTTGGTGAGGTGGAGTTGAGAAGGGTACCTTGGAGTTGGTGGTTTGGTTATGCTGGGTTGAAAAGGGTAGATTGGATGTGCTAGTTTGGTGAGGTTTAGTTTGGTTATGTTGGGTTGAAAAAGGTAGATTGGATTTGGTGGTTTGGTGAGGTTTGGTTTGGATGGAAAGGGTAGATTGGATGTGGTGGTTTGGTGAGGTTTGGTTTGGTTTGGTTATGTTTGATGGAAAAAGGTAGATTAAATTTTGTGCTTTAGTGAGGTTTGGTTTGGTTGGGAAGGGCAGATTAGATTTGCTGGTTTGGTGGGAGGTTTGGTTTGATTATGTTTGGTTGGAAAGGGTAGATTGGATTTGGTAGTTTGGTGAGGTTTGGTTTAGTTTGGCTATGTTAGGTTGGAAACGGTAGCTTAGATCAGTTTAGCTGGAGATGATAAGATTAACTAGAAGATTTTTGTCTGGCAGTTTAGTGGTTAGGTTAGGTTAGGTTAGTTTAGGTTAGGTTAGATCAGGTTAGACCATAGCCCGCTTCCCTTTCCAGCCCATTGCCAACCTCACCATTCTTAAATAATTTCTATTAATCTATAACTACATCTTAAATACATTACCGGTACATTGTTTATCTTTCTTTCTCGATACGTAACTTCTGACAGACTAATAGCTTCTCATCTCTAGTAATGCTGTTCACTACTACGGCTCCATATTGTACTTTCTTCCACCAGACGATGTTAATTTGTGTAGGAGAGAATTTCCAACTGCAGGAGTTTAGTATAGTCTTCATGAAACCCCTCACAGTAAGAGATTTGTCTCCTCAGAACTAAAATCGTTTGGTAGTGGTAAGAAGATGATGATGATGATGATGATGATGATGGTGATGATAGTGATGATGATGATGATTATTATTATCATTATTATTATTATTTGTTGTATTATATTTTCTCTGAGGTCAGTGTCTTGAAGAGAAATTTCACATAGAACATTAATCTTCACATTCCTAGTACAAAAGTTTTGCTAGTAAAATATTTTCTTACATTTGTCCAGACTTAATGGCAAAACACTGGCTTTGTCTGGGAGTTATGTTACAGATTTTTAGAGTTAACTTTGCACCAGTATTTCACTTCGTATAGTCTCAGCGTCTTATAAAACAATAATACTTTTAAATTTCCAGGTGACAAGGTTTTACAGAGATTTTTTTTTTTTTTTTTTTAAGTTAAGCCATTGTTGCTGACGAAAGAAAAAAAAAAACTTAATCGGAATGTTGTGTTCAGGAGTGAAAGTAAAATTTCTCTATATTAATTCGTTTCGTATGTCATAAGTATTGTGGTTCATATAGCTATAATATTTTTCCATTTAATTCCAAAAGGCAGGTTTGGCAAGAGATCATTTTTTCATGTTAGTCCAAATTACTGGTGAAACACAAGCATAGTCGAACAGTCATGTTTTGGCGTGAAGATTTAATTTTCTCTATGTTATTCCCTCGTCCCGGCTAAATACAGTGTCTCCTACATAATATTTATCTTCATATTTCCCGGAAACAACTTTTCCTAGAGTAATAATTTCCTAGGCTAACCCAAAGTTACTGGTGAAACATATGCCTAGCTGGAAAGTCACGTATATTCTCACCGCTTTAGCTTGCTGTATGAAGGTGAAATCCATCCTCTCTCTCTCTCTCTCTCTCTCTCTCTCTCTCTCTCTCTCTCTCTCTCACACACACACACACACACACACACACACACACACACACACACACACACACACACACACACACACACACACACACACACACACACACACACACACACACACACACACACACACACACACACACACACACACACACACACACACACACACACACACACACACACACACACACACACACACACACACACACACACACACACACACACACACACACACACACACACACACACACACACACACACACACACACACACACACACACACACACACACACACACACACACACACACACACACACACACACACACACACACACACACACACACACACACACACACACACACACACACACACACACACACACACACACACACACACACACACACACACACACACACACACACACACACACACACACACACACACACACACACACACACACACACACACACACACACACACACACACACACACACACACACACACACACACACACACACACACACACACACACACACACACACACACACACACACACACACACACACACACACACACACACACACACACACACACACACACACACACACACACACACACACACACACACACACACACACACACACACACACACACACACACACACACACACACACACACACACACACACACACACACACACACACACACACACACACACACACACACACACACACACACACACACACACACACACACACACACACACACACACACACACACACACACACACACACACACACACACACACACACACACACACACACACACACACACACACACACACACACACACACACACACACACACACACACACACACACACACACACACACACACACACACACACACACACACACACACACACACACACACACACACACACACACACACACACACACACACACACACACACACACACACACACACACACACACACACACACACACACACACACACACACACACACACACACACACACACACACACACACACACACACACACACACACACACACACACACACACACACACACACACACACACACACACACACACACACACACACACACACACACACACACACACACACACACACACACACACACACACACACACATAAATGGGCTGCGATTCAAACCAGGGAGCACACACACAACACAAAGTCAAAGGAGACTAAAACATCAAAGTGGGAAAGCTCTTGTGGAGGGGCTGTGTTGGGTTCGCAGGGGAAACTGACTATGATGGCTGGTTATTCTCGCAAAATGTAATTGTTGTTCAAACCAAGGCGTCTTCTGCAGTTCTGATTTTCGTAATTGTTAGAGAGAGAGAGTATAATATATATATATATATATATATATATATATATATATATATATATATATATATATATATATATATATATATATATATATATATATATTACTTGATGTAGTGCTACTCCCGGGTGTCTGCCCTTTCCTCTCCTCCATCCTTCTTTCCATCCATCCTTTTCTGTCTTTCTTTACTTCATTCTTTCCTCTTTCTTCTGCCTGCGGGTGATTTTACACTCCCTCTTGTTTCTTTCGTTCCTTCATTCTTTCCTCTTCCTTCTGCCTGTGGGTGACTCTACACTGAGTGACAAGCCAAATGATTTCCAGTACACCAGGAAACCATTTACCACGCTGGGTGGTAACCATATAACCAGATTCTGGCTCCGGGTGGTTTAGTGGGTAATAAAGGTGCTCCAATCGAATTGAGCCGGTGAAGGTTTATATCCAAGGGGTGGTTGGGGTTTATTGCTCACGTAATGCCACTCAGGGATGAGTGAGGCTGGTCACTCTCATCTTAAATGCCAGGACCAACTTTCCTAGCCCCTTGCTCCTACGCTTCTCATGGGGCAGTGTAGGATTAGATGATGGATGGATGGATGTATATATATATATATATATATATATATATATATATATATATATATATATATATATATATATATATATATATATATATATAGCAGCCGTGGCTCAGTGGGTTAGAGTGCTCCGCGCGGACCGAAGGGTCGGAGGATCCAATCCACCCAAGGGTCATCGGTAGACATCAGGAAGGGCATCTGGTCATAAAATGTTACACGCTCCAGTCCAAAGTCCTCTACCCAGGGGCAACGCCTTAGCCATTCGGGGATACCTGGCGTAAAACCAATAAAAAAAAGTATATATATATATATATATATATATATATATATATATATGCTGTAAATTTAGGGAAGCTGGGAAATAAGTTTTACAGTTGGCAATGGAACTTGACAAGCAGAGTTTTTCGTATTTTTCCATGAACATGAGAGCATGAACTGAATTTCAAAGAGGCTGACGTACGCCAAACAATTACCGTATACGTATATAACAACACAGATACCGCGAAACTGTGCAAACTGTTGACTCCACGTTTCACCCATGAGACCAAAGTTACTACAGTAGGTGGGAGACGAAAGAATCTAGTGAACGTGTTAATGATGATTTTACCTAATATCCTCATATCAAAAAGTCTCTCCAAAGCTGAAGAATAAATCTGGATGTAGCAATGTATAAAAAGTCCTCTGACTGAAGGGTTTAAAAGATTTTGCAGCAATACTCTCTTAGCGATACATCTTACATAATTACACCTGTATGTTACTATGCCTTTTTATTATACTGTAGACATAAATTATATGAATGAAAAACCAGAAAAAGATCAGCGTACGATATGTAAAAATAAACTGGAAGAAAGACGAGAAACGGAGGCTCAAAAGTGACAAAAATTCGGGATGCACAAACACCAACATTAAAGGAAAAGAATGGAGACAGTATTAAGATGTAGTTTAGGTGAATTGTCTGTTTTGCATTTGGAATGAACAAATAGTTGACTCTCTCTCTCTCTCTCTCTCTCTCTCTCTTTTCCTTATCCTATCTGGTAAGCAGCATTTCCTCTTCATTCGCCCCGTATCACATTTTACCCACCCTATTCCTCTCCACCTCTAAACTACCATACCTCCCACTCCACCAGTGCCTGTTGTCTGTCACACTGCTTCACCATTACATTTTTTTTTTTTATGAAATTCGAATCCTTAAACTGTTTCCTGCCCCAGCGAGGATTCGAACCTGAGTCCATCACGACTTCAGGCCACCTCTCTACTTATTCCGATTCAGCCACCTCCCGCGTAGGTACCTCATGAAACAATACGAAAAGGGTGCTGCCTCAATCAGCCTATTCTCTCTCTCTCTCTCTCTCTCTCTCTCTCTCTCGCATTTGACTGATATCTTTTTATTCTGACGTGAATTACATAAACAATTTACAAGAAAATAATTGTTAGTTGAAGAAGTTATGAAGTGCCTATTCCTTAACTTTTTTATTATTACACTTTATGATTGACTTATTTATACCTTCTTACCTCGATTTTGATTAAATGAGTAACAAACAATAATATATTAAAAGTACTCTCGCAAAAAGAAAGGAAAATGCACCCGAACATTTTCAGTCTTACAGGATGACACAGGGAAAGAAACAGGTGACAATTGCCCTTCGAAACTGTAAATAAAACACATAATGGTGTTCTGAGCTGTAGCTACCACAGAGACGAGCCTCATGTACTATTACGGAATTATTTACCTACGGAATATTGGGTCATTTGGGAAGAAGTTCATAAATTCGTTTGTCTTGTCAGTATCTTAAATACTGTCCCCTCTTACTAAAAAAGAATAGCTATTATATTTTTCACCCCTTCAGTACGCTGACTTTTTTTTTTTTTTTTGTAAATAATTCTTGGGACTACCAAACGAGTTTATTCAGCTTAGTAAGGCTCTTTGTTAGTGAAATGGTTATCAAAGGCCATAACTAACTTCACCAGCTCGAAAAGCCTCCCTTAAGCTGAAGAAAATAGTCTGACTATAGTAACAACAAATATTTCATCCCATGCATGGGGTTAACGGTATCAAAAGATAAGATTTTAATAAGTTCAGGATTAAACCATTCTGGTGTGAATATGTAATTTATGTGTGTGTATTGTAACAAATCAACAGTTCTGGATATTGATAAGAATGTTACTGTTGTTGTTGATCAACCCCAATCCCCAGTCTGTCTGGTCAAACACACCCATCAACCACAGGCAAACAACCACCTCTGCAGGGTCATCCCGTGCAGTGAATCGATTATCCTTTAAGGCTGACGACGCCTCTCCACAGCGAGGCGCGGGGAATAATGTGGAGGTTTCGTTCTCTGATAGAAGCCATATTGGCATCTCTCCACCCAGTAAACAGGGGCACCGTAGAAGGCACCGCAATATGGCTATGCTGTTACCACTCAGCGCTGTAAATGGTTTTCTGGGTTACAGGAAACCATTAAGCTAGGCATCTAGTGTTGAGCCACCTGAAGTGGGAAAAAGAGTAATAAAAGTGACAGGAAGAGAAAGGAGAAGTAAGAAGGGCGGAGGGCAAACAACGAGACAGAATTAGAATGAGAAAGGAATAAGTAGGCAGCACTACACCAAGTGATTGGATGATGGTCGCCACCAGCAACCACCATGATAAGACTGAATCATGACTACGTTTGTGTTCATATGAGAGGGCAGAGGTGAACCGAATCATGCTGTCCCTGACTTTTTTTTTTTTTTTTTTTTAAAGTGGCAAGGAAGGCTTCGTAGCACGTCTTTCCTAAGGATTTATATTGCTTTTTACACCCAGGCATTCTTTTGTGTGTTATTTTTCACAGCTTTGTTATCGACACACTTTGCTTCAGTACCATTCGAGAGGAGGTTTAACGTGCAGAATAAACTGCAAAGAATGAAGTTAAATAAAATATCCAAAGCAGCTTAAAATGCATGCTATTATTCGAATCCTTACCCATGGACACTACTATCTGGCCATTTTGGCCGAGTGGAATTTTGCTAGGTAAGAACTTCCATCATCCACTTACATGATGTAGTGTAACCTTAGAACTGGGTGATAATTCAAACAGTTTCTTATGTTCTAGGAAACCATTTACAACGTTGGGTAGTAACCATATAACTGAATGACATCTGGTGGTCTGTTGGGTTAAGGACCCCCAAATGGATGAGGCCTGTAAAGGCTTGCATCCGAGGGCTGGTTGGTGTTTATTGCTCTTATAATGCCACGCAGGGGCGAGTGAGTGCCAAACCCTGGCCTTAATGTAAGGACTGGGTACTCCAGCCCCGAGACCCAACGCTCCTGATGGGTCAAATAGGGACTGGATGATGGATGGATGGATGTTATTCAAGAGGGCATAGAAATCCTATTACCCAACTGTACTATACTAGATACAGAAAATTACTATACTCTGTTTAATTTTCCTTGGCCAAAAAATGCCACCCCTCCATCGTCGATCCTGTGCTGAAACACAGTAGAATATGACTACAATCCCGAAGCAGTGCGACAAACGGTATATAGAGCTAGAGTATTATCTTTTTTTTGCCACAGATGTACATGAAAAAAGCTGAAAAGAGATGAAAATGTGGGCCAAGCTAAAGTGAAGAAACTATAGTAAGGAAAAGGTGGCAGGGAGCATCCTTGACCAACGAGAGGACGAACCGTAGAGGGCGAGGTGCAGGGCAGAGGGCATCAACACACTAATAAACTCTCCTAATGCAGGTAACGACCCTTGATTACCTCTGAAGCTGATAAACGACTTTAATTACGCCAGTTGTGTGGGTTGACGACCTTCCAGAGAGAGAGAGAGAGAGAGAGAGAGAGAGAGAGAGGGGTGGGAGGGGGGAAGAGAAGCGCGTGTTGTTGATTTTCCGTGTGTGTGGAATTCATGAGCCATAAAATACAAGAAATGTGCTTTTGTGGCGTGAAGCGTATGGGAGAGAGGACGAAGCTGGGACACGTCATGCCAGAAGGGACTGCTTTATGGAGAGAGAGAGAGAGAGAGAGAGAGAGAGAGAGAGAGAGTTGTAGTGGTGGAGCATTAGGCTAGGGTAGGGGAGTGGGGAAGAGACTGGGAGTTGCGGCGAGGGAACGGTTCTTTGGCTCAACAAATGTCACTTGTGAGACACGGTTACTCTTTTCCGATGACTTTTAGAGGCTGTGAAGGAGGTAGGGGGGTAAGGCGAGGGGGTTGGGGCAAGGGGGAGCTTGGGAGGGGGTCGAAGGAGCAAGGGAGGTGGGGAGGGGGTCGAAGGGGCAAGGGGGAGCTGGGGGGGGGTCGAAGGGGCAAGGGGATGCTAGGGGGAGGGTCGAAGGGGCACAGGGAAGCTGGGGAGAGGGTCGGAGGGGCAAGAGGGAGCTGGAGACGCAGTGGACTGTACCCGCTTTGTTTCCATCTGACGGAACTGGGACAATATTACAACTTTTATGTCGTGGTTGCGTGAAATTCGATGAACATTAGTTACGGGGTATGAATGAGTCTTCTTGGTTACTGGTCAGTTCAACCTTCCAGCCCGACTACACCTGGACATCAACCGAGCTGAAAGGGGTTAGGAATCGTTGTCAGATGAAAACAAACCGACCAGTAGACGAACTTTTGTACCAAACTGTATAAAAAGGATAATAAGTTCACCCTCAAAACTAATGGTCGTCGTCATTTTTTCACCCATTTTCTGAACCCCTCGTGTAATTTTTTAAACGGAAGTTCTCGCGTCGTTCTCGCGTATTATACTCTGCGTCTCACGTTCACTGACTTTCTCTTCAATCAAGGGTGGGGAACGTCCAGCCTCCGGTCCGTATAAGGCCCGCAAGACCATTTGATCAGGCACGCGAGGCAATTCATAAATGCAATTTCATAAACTCATGAAAAAATATATATATATATATATATATATATATATATATATATATATATATATATATATATATATATATATATATATATATATATATATATATATTATGTACTGGGCTACAGTTGATTTTAAGTTGACAATTTTGTATGGTGAGCGAATGATGTTGAAAATAGCCTAATGGCCTCTAATAGGAGAAAGGTTCCCCACCCCTGTTTTAATTTATGCTCTGTATAAGACTGCTTGTTTTTTACTTTTAGTTTCACCCAAACAATTGGCAAAAAATTCAGCCAAATTAGAATGAATATTATTGGTTTTGAGCTGTATATATGTCAACAACTGTATTCCCCAATAATCAGCAGCGCATTGTTGTATCCCCTTAAGGACCGAGATATCTTTTTCATATTAATTAAACCAACATCGAACAATTTAATCCACCTTCAGGAAAGACTTCCTGAACTGGAGGGGTCAGATACAGACTCCATTCATCCCCTTCACTTCCAGGATGATCTAAGCTAATTAATATGGTGTTGTTGTAGCAAGAGTAAGGTAAAACAATACGTCTTCGGATTCAAGTTAATTTCGCTTTACTGCAGCTGCTTGACCATCGAACAGCATGTCAACGAGTTCACCTAATGTACACAGGCCTCATTCAAGCCACAGAAAGGGTTGGCTATGCACGGGTGAGGAATTCGTGTTAGTTTTGTCTCTGGTTATTGTCGAAGTCCGTACGTACGTATGCGTGCTCGCTTTTGTGTGTGTGTGTGTGTGTGTGTGTGTGTGTGTGTGTGTGTGTGTGTGTGTGTGTGTGTGTGTGTGTGTGTGTAATTCACCGGGTCGGTCAGGATCACGTGATGGTTGTGATCAGCTTTTTTACCCTCCCGGAAGAGAGCTGAGATCTCATGTAGTCCGATCTAAAGGAAAAGCCTTGACCTTCACACACACACACACACACACACACACACACACACACACACACACACACACACACACACACACACACACACACACACACACACACACACACACACACACACACACACACACACACACACACACACACACACACACACACACACACACACACACACACACACACACACACACACACACACACACACACACACACACACACACACACACACACACACACACACACACACACACACACACACACACACACACACACACACACACACACACACACACACACACACACACACACACACACACACACACACACACACACACACACACACACACACACACACACACACACACACACACACACACACACACACACACACACACACACACACACACACACACACACACACACACACACACACACACACACACACACACACACACACACACACACACACACACACACACACACACACACACACACACACACACACACACACACACACACACACACACACACACACACACACACACACACACACACACACACACACACACACACACACACACACACACACACACACACACACACACACACACACACACACACACACACACACACACACACACACACACACACACACACACACACACACACACACACACACACACACACACACACACACACACACACACACACACACACACACACACACACACACACACACACACACACACACACACACACACACACACACACACACACACACACACACACACACACACACACACACACACACACACACACACACACACACACACACACACACACACACACACACACACACACACACACACACACACACATGTAGGACTACATAATAGATAGATAGATAAATAGACAGATAGAAGCAGGGAGTCAGATGATGAGAAGGTGTTGTGTCTGCGAGAATCGAGCAATGCTAAACATGCTTACACACTCTTAACACTGAGGAAAGCTGACGACAGCGGCCAGTAAGGAGATGATGCAGTTAGCTGTCAGCAGTCCTCTCGTGAACAAAGACCTAGTCCACCCACGAGGAACACACGTGACACACCCCTGCTACACCAGAATTTAGGAAAGAGAGCTCAGACGGAGATTAGCCACCGAACAGGCAAGAGAGCAGTAGACAGGCCTCAGAGGAGACAGGTGACGGGAGAAGGGCTTGGCAATTTGAGAGAGAGACAGATAACGAGACAGGGAGGTAGCTACCCGGGACTTATACTCGTCCGT
This sequence comes from Coenobita brevimanus, assembly GCF_032717465.1. Lineage (NCBI taxonomy): Eukaryota > Metazoa > Arthropoda > Malacostraca > Decapoda > Coenobitidae > Coenobita > Coenobita brevimanus. Next base: position 6,209,238 of record NC_136987.1, read on the forward strand.
GTGAGAGAGTTGTTAATATTTCCAAGACAAATAAAAATAGTCCCATACTATTCTTTACCTCTCCTGTCACTACATGACAAATGGGAAAGAGGATTAGCTACTTACGAAGCTACTCAAGTATAACAACCGCTCGTCCATAAGTCTAATATATATATAACTTCTCTACAAGTAACTACAAAGTCTTTATGACATTTTGGTAGCAGCGAACGTATACGAACCTCGTCTACGAATCAACATTAAATTCCTACAAAATATCAAGATTGAAAACAAGAATATCTCTCTCAACCAACAACATAACCAGCTCCTGACGCTTCTCTCCATCCAGCCCCCTCCGTCTCCCAGATCATCATGCTGATGCAGAGGTCAAGAGATCACACGACGCCTTGCAAGTAGCTTAACGACAAACCAGCAAATCTGCGGACATCGTCTCCGAATTAAAAGCAAATTTCTACAAAAGCAACCGAGACTCTACAAGATTAGCTTCAGTTCTACAGTGAATCACTACATAATCTATAATCTTCACGTAACTTCAAGCAGCAACAAGAAGAATATAAAACAAAGCAAGTAAAGAAGAGGAAAAAGGACCACAAATACCTCGAGGAAGAGCAACAAAACAAACGAAGAGTGAGACACGACTCATAACTCATCTTACTCACTCATCTTCACTCAAGTTACTCATCGCTACTTATTCACTCACCACAGCTACCAGTGTGGGAAGTTGAGGTCATCATGCGTGCTTGCTGAACAGACGCCACGTCAGTCAACACACCACCTGCACCACCACTCACACCATTCCCACCACGGTAACAATTAGTGAGTTACATAGTTACTTCATTTATACAATACACAGTGATAGACAATAAGCTTCTGCACAAACATATAAAACGTGCTGTATAGTTACAGTTTAAATACACATACTTACTTCAGTTATCTGCATAACTCAAACACTAAATAATCACCAACAATACGGTAAATATTCTACACTGTATATATTCATTCATTTATTATAACATTTATTTACTACCAACGAGTGTTACCATTTATACCTACGTAAAATACGTGTTTCATACATACAACTATACATTATTATATCTACAAAGTGATAAAGAAAATATACCATCACAGTTACTCAATGAGCGATTAAAAGAACTGTATTAAACATTTATTAATTAAAGCTACCTAGTGGAAACAGATAAATTAACTTACGAAAAAAAAAAAATGGCCAACACAAATGACGTTAGCAAGAGTGAACATCTTCAACACAATCGTGAAGACAATGATTTCCACACAGTGCTGACACACATATTACCCACGATAGGTACAGGTGAACAACAAGTCAGTGTGTATAGTTAATACTGTATATAGTGTATATATATATATTTTTTATATAAAATAACAAAATATGGGACTATATAATATCATTTTATACTCTCTGTGCAATATACACTAAACTTTAAAAAAGTATCCCAAGGAAATTAGGCAGTAATTATGCAACCATGAACATGGAAAAAGCGTACACAAGCAAAGAGAAACAAACTATGGAAAATCAATACATACGAAAAAAAAAAAAAAAAGAAAAGGAAAGGAAAGAAAGAAAGAAGAGTGAGAAGGAAAAAAGAGAAATAGAGTAAGATCACATAACAAACAAATGAAAATAAGTGTTACTACATATGTCAAAATACCACATAAACTACAAACAAAAAGCAAATTGTTGTCTCCACACACAAGTGGCATGGCACATCATCACTATCATCGACCGCAGCATATGTTAGGACTGCAGTTATTACAATTATGTTACTCCATATTACAATAATGTAACTACAAACGATATGTAACAATTATGTAACGACAAACGATTGCATTATGTAACACTAAATACAATTATGTACCTACAAACGATATGTAACAATTATGTAACGACAAACGATTGCATTATGTTACACTTTGCCAATTATGTAACAGTTGCATTAACAAGATGTAACTTTTATGTAACTTTAACTACAATTATAAGGCCAAGACACTTATGTAATAGTTGCATTAACAAAATGTAACTACAATTATAAGGCCAACACAATTATGCATTAACACAATATTTTGTAACAATTCATAAAATGTTACAATTATGTAGTACCACAATGTTAGTACAATATTATAAGTCATACAATTATAGCACAATTCTGTATTACCAGTATCATCATACAAGTTAGGTGAAATATTAGACATTACTAAAATGATAACTCAAATATGTAATGTATAACCTAGCAGTATTACCATTGCACAATTATATGCGTACGTCTGTTGTACATCACGTCTTACAAAGTGTTATAAAACAACCATTGCATTTATTCAAATATGTATACAACTTATTTAAAATGTAATATTACTGAATAATCACTATTTACTATGAATAATATATGTATACAATATTCATACAATTATGTTACTTTACAATATTATGTATTTCACTTAATTAGCTTATAAGTTCATTATAATGTGTATGTAGTATGTATTAATATATTATAACTATTAAATGTCGATGGTACACCATTTTCGCGCGACCGAGCAGATGTAGGACTACATAATAGATAGATAGATAAATAGACAGATAGAAGCAGGGAGTCAGATGATGAGAAGGTGTTGTGTCTGCGGGAATCGAGCAGTGCTAAACATGCTTACACACTCTTAACACTGAGGAAAGCTGACGACAGCGGCCAGTAAGGAGATGATGCAGTTAGCTGTCAGCAGTCCTCTCGTGAACAAAGACCTAGTCCACCCACGAGGAACACACGTGACACACCCCTGCTACACCAGAATTTAGGAAAGAGAGCTCAGACGGAGATTAGCCACCGAACAGGCAAGAGAGCAGTAGACAGGCCTCAGAGGAGACAGGTGACGGGAGAAGGGCTTGGCAATTTGAGAGAGAGACAGATGACGAGACAGGGAGGTAGCTACCCGGGACTTATACTCGTCCGTGTGAGAGACTTAGAAGAGGGAGGAGGAGGAGACAGGCCTCAGAGGAGACAGGCAGGAGGTCAAGAAGAGGGATGACCCAAATGTCATTTATGACACACACACACACACACACACACACACACACACACATGCACACACACACACACACACACACACACACACACACACACACACACACACACACACACACACACACACACACACACACACACACACACACACACACATCCCCTTGCTCAAGGGGGACAATACCCACTCGCTTCGCACCCCGAGCAAAGGACGAACCTCTGTGTTAGCAGATGCTAAGGGAGAGCGTTACAACTGAGCCTACAAGTGGTGTGTGTGTGTGTGTGTGTGTGTGTGTGTGCCCGCATTTGCAACATTGGCAACACTGAGTAATTGATGGAGCATCAGGCCTGTGTGTGTGGTTAAGGAGCCAAGTACTCGTAGGTGACCTGCAAAGCTAGCATCTCTATATTAGCTGTAATACTGGCACTGGCACCCTATCCTTCTGGCCATACTAATTGCAATATTGGCACTGGCACCCTGTCCTTCTGGCCATACTAATTGCAATATTGGCACTGGCACCCTGTCCTTCTGGCCATACTAATTGCAATATTGGCACTGGCACTCTGTTCTTCTGGCCATACTAATTGCAATATTGGCAGTCACCCTCTCCTTCTGGCCATATTAGCTGCAATATTGGCAGTGGCACCCTATCCATCTGGCCATATTAGCTGCAGTGTTGGCCCTGGCACCCTATCCATCTGACCATATTAGCTGCAGTGTTGGCCCTGGCACCCTATCCATCTGGACATATTAATTTTAATATTGGCACTGGTATTAATACCTCAAGTCTCTCCAGTTGTCTTTCGCCATTTAATCATATTACTTTCTCCAAGGAGGTTATATCTTACCCCTCATTGGTTTCTTTGTTTGTCTGTCTGTCTGTCTGTCTGTTAGCAGGTTTACTCAAATAGGTATGAACGGATTTTGACGAAATTTTGTGGATGGGTGGGCCATCGGCCAAGGAATAAATGGTTAAATTTTGGGCCAGATCCGGATCTGGATTCAAAGTATCAAGTACAATATCTCCAAAAGTTCTCCATGAATTTTAATAAAATTTTGTGGAAAGGTGCGCCATGGACCAAGAAAGAATCTATCAAATTTTCGGATGGATCCGGATCCTGTATCCACGGATCCAGATCCGGGATTATTAAAAAGTTATGAACGGATTTTGATGAAGTTTTGTGGAAGGGTGGGGCATAGGACAAAGAAAAAATGATTAAATTGAGAGGCGGATCCGGATCCGGATCCGGAATATCCCGCACAGTATCTCCAAAATTTCTTAATGAATTTCAGTGAAATTTTGTGGAAAGGTGGGCCGTGGAACAAGAAAGAATTGATTAAGTTTGGGGGCGGATCCGGATCCTATATCCACAGATCTGGATCCGGATCCATTTTAACGGCAATGGCTTTGGCGGAGATATGCGCTCTCTGTGCACTTTCTAGTTTAATTTATGAATATCCTCTTACCTGGATGTGTAGCCGGCACCAATACATGTGTGCTCTGTACCAGTCTCATTCCCTAACGTTTATGGTCCTCGGTTAATTCTGTTGCAATTTCCGGATCCTCTCTTACCTTTATACATAGGTGGCACAAAGACCTCTATACTGTCAACAGTCGCCTCATTCAGTGGAACCTAAGATCCTAGATCATGTCTAATACAACTTTCAACACCGGTATTCCTTTATCCCTATATATGTAAATCAAATTAATATAGAAAAACTGTCACGAGTTGGTGCGATCATATATCTAAACAAACTCGTAACATTAAACTTTGGTGGGAAACCGCGAATTCTAGTGGAATCCCAGTATTTATCACTCAGTCAACCGCCACGTATTCACCCGATCGGGAGTGTTTTTCAGGACATTTTTCAATATTTCATAAGTGATCATCTTTGTGCGCGACATTAGCACCTCCGCCTGAGTGATTTGTTATGGGAGTGTTTTGCTCATTCTAGCCGTTAGCAAGTGCGGCTCAACACTCGCCTCTCTCACGATTTGAACTCAGTCAGGATTTGAGCACCGTGAAAGCAGGTAGGGCCCAGTGTGTAGCAGTGCCACCGTTGTCCAGTTCCTGAATTTCCACCTAGCGTGATTTGGCGAGAGGCTCAGCATGTGCAGCGTCCTTCCTCAGCAACAGCGCCAGTCATCCGCTTAGTCCACTTCTCTGACCAGTATTTCTTTTCGTTTTCCTAGGTTTAAGAGTTTAGCTTCTGAGTGAGCGAGTGAGTGCGATCTCCTTATTTTGAATTCATTTTGAAACATGTAACGTTAATTTATTTCATTGTAATCAATAAATTAACAGTTCTTTTTCTTGAGCTTAATGTAATGTAAACTCGTGTTTTATTTCTCCATTAAGCTTATTTCACTTATAGCTCCTAATTTGCATAAAAGCTTTGCATTATTCATAACTGGTACTTAGGCCAGTCTTTTTGTATTAAGCTTAAAATCCGTTGTGCAACCAGGAGTTAATTGCACCAGCAAGAACCTGTTATCATTAATAGCGTTAGTTATTGATTGTCAGGGGTGGAGTCACTTTCATCAGAGGCCAGCAGTACTAATAAACAGCACGTGTGAGTGATTAGTCTCTGCTGTGTACTGTTGAGAAAGTTTATAAATTCTCGTCCTTAGAGAATCGGCGAAGTAAGCCGGCATAAAGTAATCACTGCTTGATTTTCACAAGTCAATTCTTTGTCCTGTTGTCAAGTATTATTGAATAATTATTCTTTAATATTACATACGCTTTAAAAACCCGGTGACAAAAAGTCTTATCTAAAAGGTTGTTAGCCAACTTTCACTTCGAGTGGATATACTGCCAGCTGCGCCTACGTGAATCCTTCAGTCCTAACATAACATAGTACAACAAAACATGGCCAAGCGAATCATATCCTTCGGGCATAACACTGCATTCTGTAACACAGCCATGAGACCCACACTATTAAGTCTTGTCATAACATAACTAGAAAGCATTCAGAAAGCGTATACTCTGCTAATGCCATTACCATTAAAAAGGATCCGGATCCGGATCTGTGGACATAGAATCCGGATACGGATCCAGATCCGCCTCAAACTTTAACTAATTCTTTCTTGTTCCGTGACCCACCTTTTCACCAAATTTCATTGAAATTCATTGAGAATTTTTGGAGATATTGTGAAGGATCCGTCCCAAATATAATCATTTCTTCATTGGCCCATGATACACCCTTCCACAAAATTTCATCAAAAGCCGATCATAACTTTTTTGAGTAATCCTGCTAACAGACAAACAAACAAACCAACACGGACAAAAACGACCTCCTTGGCGGAGGTAACCAGGCAAATCACATCCTTCAATCCTAATGTAAAACGACAGAATAAAATCTAACACAGTGTATCCTAATAAGACAGCAGGTGCGACGTAATATAAATGACAATAAGAAGCCCTTCAGTGCAAGGATTTTTTTTTTTCTTTTTTTTTTTCTTTTAGTTCCCGTTTTCACCATCATGAACCTCATACAGAAAAGTTTTGCTTCAATTAAGTTGTCCACTCCAAGGACTTTTTCTTTCTTTCTTTCTTTTTTTTTCTTTTTTTTTTAACCAGCCGATTTTAGTCAGTTCCGAATGGACCTACAGGAATTATGGAGAATAAGTTTTGTGTCGCTTGGCCCGTGAAGTGAGCTTGAGGACCTCGAAGGGTTGCATGATGAGTGATTGGATGTTCTGTATATATAATTTTACTGGAGATTCTTTTGACAGTTGGCCAGCTATTGTATTTTCTGCTTCTCTACCTTCTGCTTTCCAGTTCTTGTTTTGGGATCCTTATTTCCTCGCGTATTAGTAGAAAAGGGGGATACGTCACTGAAAGAAGATACCTCTCGTATGGATGAGGTTAATTTCTCATTAGGGAAAAAAATGAAAGTGCGTTCGTTGATCACATTCAACTGGTATAATTGTCACCTGGCATAACCATCAACTGGCATAACTCACCTGGCATAAATATCATCTGGCATAACCTTCAGCTTGTATATCCGTAAACCATTATATCCATCAGCCAGAATAACAATAAGGCGGCATAAATATTAATTAACCCTTGATGCAGCCCATTATTTTCCATCAGGTTCTAATTACGATTATTCGATTATTCCGTTGGTTACTCTAAGTTGCATTAGGTTCACTCAAGCCTTTTACATCTATTTCATATACACGAGAGGGACGCACTGATATGGTGGCACCGATATAACTGGGTGATGGAGCTGCCCAGTTATACATACGTCCCTCAACTCCCTTCGTCTATCCCCCGGAAGTAGGATGGTGGGCTGCAGAAGAGGGACAGCTGCAGTCTTCAGTCCACTGGGTTTACATTCACATAAGCCTGTGGTTTCAACTACTGCTGCTACATTCATTTCAGCGCAATCAGGCCACTTACGGTTCACTGAAATCACTTAAGGTATTGCTACATCAATTTATCAGCTCACGGCAGCCAACGTTTCAGACCTAGGAAGAGAAATGAACCCTTTATGTCCGATGACATTTGTTTTATTCTTGTTATCTCCAAGAGATTTTATTCACCTTAAGAATGACTTTTCCACCTGAAGAGCTTTGGTATAACCTAGAGTAACCTTTCCACTACTTGAGCTCCTTCCTAAGTGGCGTGGAAATTTTGATGGTGGTAGAAATAAAACTGGATAAGACGCCACCGAATAGAAGGTGTTAAACCTATTCCTGTGAATTCAGGTCCAGTCGGATGAAGTTTAGTCCAGTAGGTTCATTTTAGTGTAGTTTAGGTTTCCCCAAAGTCCATTACCTCAGTTAAGGTCACATAATCCACTGAAGCAGTGAAAGTTTTTTTTTTCTTCTTCTTCTTTCTATCTCCTGACGATATTATGCAACTAAAGATTGATTTTAAACCGCGGAGAAGCGGACAGGTCTACAAGTGGTACACATGGGGTATAAATATTTTCCCCCCTTCAAGGAAAGTTCGAATATCTGCTCTTGGAGAGCTCTGAGCATTTTTTTTTTCTTTTTTTTAATGATATACAAATATCATTCAGCTTGAATTTTTTTGTCGATTTAACATGTTAGTTGTGTCAGCTGACGCATCAGCTGACTATTAGGCGATTTACAATTTCTGCTATAAGGAGGCATTTTAGCGACTTTCGTTATGAATCATGAAGCTGCCCAGCATTAAATTTTGAGTTGATCTGACATGTCAGCTGCTGCATCAGCTGATGAATCACAGGATAATTACCAGTTTTTATAAGAAGGCACTTTAATATAACAATTTCATAATTCTATGTTTCATAAAGAATTTTTTTTTTTTTTAATTGGCTGCAGTAATATCGCCGCAAGTCTATGAAGACAGTTTTTTTTTTTTTGTTCAAACTGTAGTGGTTAAACACAGGTGACCTGTAAATAGCACCACCAGAAACTCACGTGGCAGTATCTTATGTCTTGCGGGGACGGTTAAGTCGGCTAGTGTGGGCGTAGTCATGACATTTGGAGTAGGAAATGTATAAATTATTTTAATAAGTCCTACTCTGGCCATAGGTTTCACAGGCTGTACGCAAGGCCAAGTAGTCCTACATACCATAAACCTCCACATGCAGGATAGAGTATAGATACTGATGACATGACTGACCCGTCCCTACAACACGAGAAATCGGCCGGCGGAGTGGAAGCGGTGTTCTATATCGGCCACCCTGTATAAGCTTAATACATTCCCATAATGCGGAAGGCTTTTCCAATCTGTCTGATTATTTCTCTATAACCAGAATATGTAACTGTAAAAGGTGTGGCCAGAAAGAAATAGCCTCCATGTCGCCCTGTCCTCTGTCATTTGGCTGCCCTTCCTCCAACTCAAACCTCTTTCCGTATATATCCCCACTCAGTTCATCTCTCTCATCCTTGATCTCCTCCTCCCCCTCTCCTTCTCAGCCTAACTCACAGACACTCTTCTAGTTAGTCTCTCAATTTCCATTCTTTTCACTTCGCCCATAACATGACTGGGTATTTCTCTTCACCGTTTTAAGTACATTCCCATAAACCCCACAACGCTCCTTTGCTTCCCCTTTCCAAGTTGAGTAAAATCGTCTGGTAGCAAAGCTGGTAAACTAAAGTGATCGTGAGCCGGATTCAATGGGTTAGTATTTATTCAGGCATTCCATAGTCAATCCTAACTAACCAAATCATTTCTGTGCCCATTTTATCCTTATTTGGTCCAGATTTTCATACATTCACAGTTAATTTCACAAAACACTACAGCAGAATAAGAGAATACTACAGCTCTGCGTCAGTGCCATTGCACTTCTTCGTGATTAGCACCATGTTCTAGTATTACTCCATTGCTACAAGTAAGTATTCAACATGGAGTGGTCAGTTTTAGCCTAAGGTAGAGTGGAAGTGGCACAGTGATTTAAGAGTTACAGTATTTAGAACCAGCTGGGCCAAATTAAGATCATGGAACATTTTTGGTTGTTAGGTTGTTCACATCCGTATTGGTTCAGCTAGATCAGCTGAAATTATATTAGGATCACTTCTGCCCAATTAGGCTCATTCTGAACACTTATATCGATTCAGGTCTTCCCATTCTATTAGGCTCAGGCACTGCTACGCATGACAGTTTAGGTCATTTATTTCCAGTTTGTTATTTTCACGGTCACATATTTGCCGATACTCCCCTGCCGGTATTGAAGACAGAAGGATTTATAGAAAGGAAAAAAGTAACAGCTACATGAGGTAACCATAAGGTGATCAGATTTATTGGAGCTAAAAGCGGGACGCCCGCGCGCGCGAGCTTGCGTGTTTGTGTGTGTGTGTGTGTGTGTGTGTGTGTGTGTATAGATAGATAAATGGATAGATAGACAGGTAGATATAGATAGATAGATAAATATAGATAGATATAAAGATAAACAGATATATAGACAGATAGATATTGACTAATGTGACAACGACCGCTGCTGCGCTACACCTGAAACTGAGACTGCTAATCAAACACTAACATCTACGAATTCCAAACATAACGTACGGTACAGTGAATGGGCCGACCAAAGTTACCAGCTAGTGAGCATTACAGATTTTATATCAATAATTCGGTATTTCATTTGGTTAGGATTATCCATAATTTTTCTAATTCATCCTAATTTCATAATAGAAGGTCATGTTATATCTAATGCAATAGTAAGTTTCTAAAAGCGGGAAAATTTAGATAATTTGCTCAAAAAGCGGGACATTCTAATCACTGTTAAAAAAGCGGGACGGACGTCCAAAAAGCGGGACTGTCCCGCCTAAAAGCGGGATTCTGCTCACCTTAGGTAACCAGCAAAATAGCATGAGAAAGAAGGGTACTCTAAGATATTCAGGAAATAAAGAGAAACATTGAAAGCAGGACACAGTGCTGGTAGAGGACTGACAGTGAACTTGAGCTCGCACTGGATAATCAGAGACTTTGGGCATCCAGTCTCCACAGGCAGATTAATTAATGGTGTGGTCCAGCTGTAGCAGATAAAATCCAATTTGCTCCATACAGGCAAATTCAAGTTCACACCTATCCACTGACGTCAGTTTAGATCCAGTTAAATCATTTCATTTCATTTAAGTCATCCTTAAATGCTAACATAAATTTAGTAATACTGTGTGTGTGTGTGTGTGTGTGTGTGTGTGTGTGTGTGTAACAATAAACTCCAACAGTCTCCTGCTTCTAAAATGACTTAGTCTATCCACTGCCTCGAACGACTTCTCTGGTGAAATTTCTATGAGAAAACGTTTTGGATGGTAGACTCACTGAACTTCCATCAGGATTCCGTGGCACGATAAATTTTGTTTTGGTTCTCATTTCACCAACCCCCTTCCCCCTCCTCCTCCCCACGTACTCAGGCATATGCCCTTAAATGTTATGTTGATTTCGGTAAATTTTTAGAAGTAACCAACGTTTTCTTTTATTATTTTTTTTTTTTATGGTTTCCAATGCAAAATACTGTGCTTAATTAGTTTTGACCCTCATTTTGGGGGGAAAATCCCCCTTATGGAATTTTGAGTAAGATTTCCAAAAGTGGGTTTATCCCCCAAAAATCAAGATCAAAATTAATTAAAAATAGACTATTTTGCATTAAACTAACCCAAACTAACCTAACCTAACCTAACCTAACCTAACCTAGGCCTGATCTAGAGCCTGACATAGACCGAATGCACACGCCTGCACCAGCCAATATGGCGCAACATTCATCCGTTACTGAGCGACAGCCTAACCTAAGTCACTATATGACTACCCCTACAAAATTTGCTCCCTCAACTGAAACTAGGCTTAAAGGGTAAGTCTTAGTTAGAATAGTTCAGGGACATAATATAATGAAAATTGGTAACGTTGGTTACTTCTAAAGTTATACCTTGATTTCTATCAGTGATAATTCTTTCATTCAGTATTTACCATTTCATATTACTTGATGTATTCTACCCATTTCTGCTCGGCCGTCGGCGAGATCGTCCCTTAAGTTACAGTATGGCAGTGTTGGGGTCCATGTTTAGCAACAATCATTTTACATAAATAAACAACTAAATAAATAAATAAATAAAGATAGACAGATAGATAGATTCTCTATTTCCTTCTTGATGATATCGGGACTGTGATTCCTATAAAAAAAATAGTTCTATGACACACACACACACACACACACACACACACACACAAAAGCAGAAGACAGGGCGTGTGTGCTGGGCGGCCTCTCAGGACCCCCCAGGCCGTCTTTCCCCTTATTGTGAAAAGGCTCACCCCCACCATCCGGGCTAATGTATGGCCCGGCCTCCACTATAGGCGGAGGAAATCTACAAACGAACGAACGATCTCATACTCTATCAATATCCCTTTGAGAATACAAAATAATGGCATGCGCCGTTATGCCTTCGGTAATGTATGAAGATAAAAAAAACAAAAAGAATGAATTACTGTTTTTAAAAAATCGCATATCTGGAAAATTGCCATAAACATGACATCGTGAATGGAGATTACCTTTTGCTATGTATAAAGTTTGAATTAAAAAAAAAAATAACTACTATGAAGTGCTCACTGAAGCACATATTCAAACGTTCTAATAGTTTATGACACTGACATCAGGAGTTAAAAAGAAACATAGTTTTTCATTGCTATGAGTCAGCAGGACAGTATAATTATGTAGTCGCTTAGAATATTTCGTAACAACTCTCTTTCACCCCTTTATTCTGTTAATTACACACCAAGTTCATCTTGTATACCATTAATGCAACCACTGTTAGTACCAGTTATATATAAATAATGCAAAGGAGTCCTGAGACATAACAGGCAGTGTAAATAGGTAAGAAAAGAGAGCAAAGAAACCTTCCATGAATTAGAATACTGCTGATAACGCCAACAAGTAACCCCATCCCTTTCCTACCAACCAATGGTATTTAATTCCTTCAGTACCAGTACCTCATTCTTGCTGTTGCCAGGCCACTTTATTCAGCTTTGGTGAGACGTAGGCCTGTATTCTTGTCGTTAGAGGAAGCTTCCTCACGCGTTTTCCCAAGCGATTTATTTTGCTTATTCCACCTTACTGTCCTGTGCTTCATAAATCATTCCAATATCGCCACACTATACATAAATAGCGTACAAAAGGATATTAACCACTCATATCCAGAAACAAGTAGCTAAGAAAGAGGTAAAGGGGAACTTCCTTCAAGAATACGAGCCTTAGATGTGGAAGAGTAAGACAGAGTTCACTAATCCCTCCAAACACAAGAGGTTTTCCTTACGGTGAATAATATCGTGTGGAGGAAGGAAGGGGAAATTTTAATATGCATGGTAGTGAGGTGATTAATGGGGTACTTACCTCTGATGGCGAACCTCCAGACCTCGGTTGGTGTGGCTTCAGAGGGTATACCAAAGTTACTCTGTATTGTGGTGATGATCCCGTATGGTGCTGTTTTTACTTGATTTCTGTGGCGCTGTTTTCACTTGATTACTAGGGCACTGTTCTCGCTTGATACTATGGCACCGTTTTTAATTACTGTGACGATGTTTTTGCTTGATTACTATGGCATTGTTTTTGCAGAATTACCCCGGCACTGTTTTCACTTAATCTTACTAAATACTGATGACCGCGTAAATGAAAAGTGTCACGGTGATTAATCTCTTAACTCTATCCATAAAGTAATATTTACCACACGTTGATCGACTTGCTGAACGGTATATTTTAGCCCTATTTACTATTCTGGCATACATTTTACTGAGTCTCAATCCTCCCCTAGAATATGACCCACATTTGTCGCTTTCACCCAGGTCCCCAACTGTGCCGTTGGGTGAACAGGAACAAAGAGGATGCGAATATGACCGGCTGTCGAATCAAACCCAGGCTCCTCCAGCTAAATCAGTTTATATCTTAGTCCTCAGCTTTACTGGTGGGTGCACTGGGACAAGAAAAAAGCAAACTTGGTCCATCAAACTAACGGTTCGCAATTCCAGCACAGACTCTTCCAATAGTGAGCTTAAATTGCTACCCAGTGCAACAGTGGCTGCCCCCAAGACGACAAGTCCACGCGCACATGCACGCACGCACACAGGCACTGACTCATACACGCACTACTGCCGCACGCACGCACGCAAACGCCACATCCTCTACTGCGTTGAGAAACTGAGAGGCGACTGTCTGCATCTCATGAAATTTGGACTGTTCTTGTTCAGGCGGATGAATAGCCCACGTTATTTGCTGCGTAATATTTCTGTGTACTATATCACCAACGTATATCTAAAATAACTAAAACAAACCTTAAAAGAATTACAGCATATCCGTATGCCCATATAATTAAGGATATATAAGTTACATATCATCATTTCCTTTGGGAATGGTTTCGTACGGCGTCATGTTTCGAAACTTAATGATCCTTGAAGCACCTCACTCCGATGCTGCCTTTCTCATTTTATTCTCTATCATTCCAAAGGCTTATAAACAGCTCTAGAAAGTGGTTTTGGAAGGGAGGGAGTAGATATAGCTTTAATGAACCCTATTACTATAAGAGACGTGCGAGAAAGCGATGATTTCATGTACTGCACCGAGTTAAACAGGCGGATACACTGCCTGGTCATACAAACGTCCCTCAACTCTCCCCCAAAAGTAGGATGGTGAACACAGATGGGCATCTTCTACTGCAATCCGCTGGGTTCACGTTTCAGGTGATCCTTTTTAAGTTAAACAAAAATCATCTGGTGGCAGAAGGAATAAAGTAAAAAATAAATCACCGGATGGAAGAGGTTAAGGTACTTAAATGAGAGAGAGAATGTAAGTTTGGGGGAGGGCAGCGAAATGGCAGGGGACAGGGCAACATGGAGGCGATTTGTTTTTGTCCACCCTTTATTTGTCCTTTTGCAGCTTATTTTACATAGACTTTTGATAGAATAATGCTATACTTTGGTTGTACATTCTTCCATAGTCGCTTCCTCGTGACTAGTATCCCATTCTTGTTGTAATTTATTTTTGTAATTCATGCTTCAAGATTTAGAGATGGCAATTGTAAGCCACGTTAGAGTAGGAAGAGTTTAGTTAAGTCCATTCAGATCAAGAAAGGTTCATCCATGTCCAGTTAGGTCTATTAATATCCACTTGGGTCCAGTTGGGTCCATTCACGTCCATTTGGGTCCATTTGGGTCCTTTATTTATTTATTTATTTTTTTTTTATGTTAGGAAGAAGGAACCAAAGCCCACGAGCCCACAATAACTGTTCCTTCCAAAAGAAACAAAATACAAGAGAGAGCCAAATTTAAGATCAGATCATTTCGAGATGCCTGGACACACTGCGTTTGAAGGACCGGAGATCATAGCTAGCAGGAAATACAGACAGAGCGAGACAGTTCCAGAGTTGACCTGTTGCATAAATGTGGGACTGGGAGTAACGGTTAACTCTTGCATTAGAGAGTTGGACAGAAAAGGGATAAGAGTTTGCTGCTAGATGGGTGCTACGCGCCCGTCGAAGAGGTGGAGGAATACAAGCAGACAGTTCAGAGGAGCAGTGACCATTGAAGTAGTGATAGAAATGAGATAAAGAGGCAACAGTGCGGCAAAGAGACAGAGGTTGAAGGGAGCAAGTTAGAGGCGGAGCGTTAATGAGACGAAAAGCCTTTGACTCCACCCTATTTAGAAGAGCTATATTTGGGGAGCCTTCCCATAAATGAGAGTTGTACTCCACGCAGGGGCAAATAAAACCCGTGTATAGAGTCAACAGTTGTGCAGGGGTAAAGAAGGAACGGAGTCGGCTTAGCACACCTAATCTTTTGGAAGCAGATTTTACAAGAGATGTAATATGATCTTTCCAAGATAAGTCCCGAGTGAATGAAACCCCAAGCATGTTCAAGGATAAAGCAGGATTAAGTTGTATATTATTAATCATTATTGGGTACACCTGTGGAAGATTTTGTCGGGTTGATAGGTGTAAGAACTGAGTCTTTGATGCATTAATAGCAACATTTTTACCCCAGTCAAAGATACGAGCCAGGTCAGACATTTGGTGTGCCATAGCCTCATCCCTTGTTTGTTGAAGTAACTGCTGAGATGGACGTTGTGGGAACCGAATGGAAAGGAAAGGGTGGAGTCATCAGCGTATGAGTGGATAGGGTTAGACGTACCACTTAGAAGGTCATTGATGAATAAAAGGAAGAGAGTTGGAGATAGGACAGAGCCCTGAGGAACACCACTGTTGATAAATCTAGGAAAAGAACGATGGCCATCTACAACAGCGGCTATAGAACGACCAGAAAGGAAGCTAGAGATGAAGGCACAGATAGAAGGATAGAAACCGTAAGAGGGCAGTTTGGAAATTAAAGATTTATGCCAGACTCGATCGAAAGCCTTTGAGATGTCAAGTGCAGTGGCAAAGCTTTCGCCAAAGTCCCGAAAGGAGGATGACCAGGAGTCTGAGAGGTAGGTGAGAGGATCGCCAGTGGAGCGTCCCTGAAGGAACAGATCAGAAAGGTTGTGATAGGAAAGATGCTTTAAAATGTTCCTATTAAGAACTGATTCGAAAACTTTTGAGATACAGAATGTTAAAGCAATTGGGAATGGTCACCCTTCTTTGGGACTGGCTGAATGAGAGCAATCATCCAGCAAGAAGAAAAGGTACAAGTTGATAGACAAAGGAGAAAGAGTTTGACAATTCTTGAGAACAACAGGAGGGACTCCATCAGGCCCATATGCCTTGTTAGTACTGAGGCCTGTGATGGCAGAAAATACATCAGCTGAAGAAATTTTAATGTCAGCCATGAGGAAGTCAGAGGGGGAAAGTGATGAAGGAACAGCACCGGAATCGTTTAAGGTGGAATTGGAGGAGAAAGTCTGAGCGAAGAGATCTGCTTTATCAGTAGAAGAAATAGCTACAGAACCATCAGAGTAGATAAGAGAAGGGAAGGATTATGTGGTAAAGATGTTAGACAGGTTTTTGGCAAGGTGCCAGAAGGAGTGGGAAGAATTCAAGTTAGAGAGTTGAGAGCATTTATTATGGATGAAATTATTTTTAGCAGAGCGAAGAACAAACAGCACAATTCCGGGCATAAACGTAAAAAAGATGTGAGTCAGAGGTGGGTTGGCTCCGGTACCTTTTATAGGTCCTCTCCTTGTTGCGGACAGCATTAGAACAAGCGTGATTAAACCAAGGCTTTCTTGCATTAGTAAAATGATATGAGAAGGGAATATATGCTTCCATGCCCAAGAGAATAACCTCCTTAATGCGCATGGCACATCCAGATGGCTCGCGGCCATGGAAGCAATAATCATTCCATGGAAAATCAAAGAAGTACTGCCTGAGGGCCCCCCAATCCGCAGCTCCAAAGTGCCACAGACAACGTTTCTTTGGAGGGTCCATAAGCCGTACCGGAGCGATTGGACAGGTTAAGGTGATAAGGTTGTGATCGGAGGAGCCCAATGGAGAGGAAAGATTAACAGTGTAAGCAGAAATATTAGTTGTAAGGAAGAGGTCAAGTATGTTGGAGCTCTCTCCAAGATGGTCAAGGATACGGGTAGGGTGCTGCACAAGCTGCTCTAGGTCATTAAGGATAGAAAAATGTAGGCTTGTTCATCAGGTGGATCCGTGAAAGGAGAGGAGAGCCAAGGGTGGTGGTGAACATTGAAATCTCCTAGAATGGAGATTTCAGAGGAAGGAGAAATGGATAAATGTGTTCCATCATAGAAAAAAGATAGTCAAAGAATTTTTCATAGTCAGTAGACTCTGGGTTCATTTGGGTAAAATTTGGGTACATTGGGGTCAAGTTTGGTCCAGTTAGGTCTCGTTAGGTCCATTTGGGTCCATTTGGGTCCCCTGAAGTCCATTTGGGTCTATATGGGTCCATTCATGTCCATTTGGTCCCAGTTAGGTCCATTTAGGTCCAGCTAGGTCCATTTAGATCCAGTTAGGTCCAGTTGGATCCAGTGAGGGCCATTCAGGTCCAGTTGGGTCCATCCAGGTCCAGTGAGGGCCATTCAGGTCCAGTTGGGTCCATCCAGGTCCAGTGAGGGCCATTCAGGTCCAGTTGGGTCCATCCAGGTCCAGTGAGGGCCATTCAGGTCCAGTTGGGTCCATCCAGGTCCAGTGAGGGCCATTCAGGTCCAGTTGGGTCCATGTAGGTCAGCTTAAATTCATTCTGATCATTCAGCCATAGTCACACCCAAGTGTATTATCTAAACACTATTTTGAGACATTTCTGGTTTTGTCGGTCAATAAAGATCGATTTAGGCATTTTCTAGGAGGGCGTATGCATGTCTGCCCTGTCGGTGCAATGGATTTTTCAGATATAACATTTCAGGTCTCTCGGTGCTGTGTGGCGAGAGCAGAGGCTAGAGGGTGGAATGGGCTCAGGTGGTGCAGATTAGTGAGCCATGACGGGAAAAGTGTACCCTGTGAATATGGACTCTGCTGACGAGCTGATTGTTGAGTTAGTCGTTTTTACACTTATTCACCATGTCACAGAAGAGATTGGTTGGTTGGGTGGGGGAGGTGTGGGGGGGATGGGCTGGGTGGGTGGAAAGGTGTGGGTGGGATGGGTTGGGTGGGTGGAGAGATTTGGGTGGGATGGGTTGGGTAGGTGGATAGACGTGGGTGGGATGGGTTGAGTGGGTGGTGTGGGTGGGATGGGTTGAGTGGGTGGTGTGGGTGGGATGGGTTGAGTGGGTGGTGTGGGTGGGATGGTTTGAGTGGGTGGTGTGGGTGGGATGGGTTGAGTGGGTGGTGTGGGTGGGATGGGTTGAGTGGGTGGTGTGGGTGGGATGGGTTGAGTGGGTGGTGTGGGTGGGATGGGTTGAGTGGGTGGTGTGGGTGGGATGGGTTGAGTGGGTGGTGTGGGTGGGATGGGTTGGGTGGGTGGAGAGGTGTGGGTGGGACCGGTTGGGTGTTTGGAGAAGTGTGGGTGGGATGAGTTGGGTGGGTGGAGAGGTGTGGATGGGATGGGGTGGGTGGGTGGAGAGATGTGAGTAAGATGGGTTGGGTGGGTGGAGAGGTGTAAGTAAGGTGGGCTGGGTGGGTGGAGAGGTGTGGATTGGAAGGGTTTGGTGAGTGTAGAGGTGTGGGTGGGATGGGTTGGGTGGGTGAAGAGATGTAAGAAGGGTTGGGTAAAGTGGAAAGGTGTGGGTGGGATGGATTGGGTAGGTGGATAGATGTGGGTGGGACGGGTTGGGTGGGTGGAAAAGTATTGGTGGGATTGAATGGATTGGGATGGTGACGGGTTAGTGTCTATCGTTTCA
>NC_136987.1:6232984-6245484 GCF_032717465.1 Coenobita brevimanus
TCTTTTCGCCAATCACTCTTTTGTTTGCAGGATGTCATGATCTTGAAAGCTGTCCAAAGCTACTAACAAAATTAATATCCTGACTTGCAGAATTGATACGTTGGAGGAATTTGTTGCAAGCAACTTTGGGAGCACCGTGGTGGGGAGCAACACCCCTCATGCAAGGACTGGTGTTGCCCAAGGTAACACTGACATTGTCCTCCTTTCCTGCAGCTGAAACTAACCAACCTCCATCTCAACAGGATAATTTCCAGGTAGTGCGAAATGGCGCATGGGTGGCAAGGATGGGACGCATTCTACCGGTCATCACTTACAGTAGATGTCAGATATTGGCTTACGCTGATGAAGATACTCATGAGGCTCGACTGGTGGGGGACTCAATCATCCATGGATAGCTCGTGGAGTTCTGTGGCAGAGCACCAACTAAAAGAAAGCGATATTGCATTCCAGGTACCGGACTTGATATAACTGTGGCTGTGGACACTGTTTTGGAAGGTATAACTAGCGAAAGTCTGATTATCATACACGCAGGAACCAACGATGTAATGTGAATCCTATCTGAAGAGCTCCTAAGCAAGTTCAAGTTGATGCTCTAGCATTACAGGGGAAAAAGTAATAATATTCTCATTTTCGGTGTTCTCCCCAGGACTGGAGCAAGCAATGTCTTTTATAGCAAGGCTTGTAGCTATAATCGTATTAAGTTGCTTTGCTTACAAGAGGGTACTTAGTTCGTAAACACCTGGAATCACATTTACATGCAATGGACTCTGCTTGCACACGATAGTCTGTACTTAAATTCGGTTGGCTCTGCTCGTCTTGGTCGTTTATTGGATGATGCAGTGTGTTATATCTGGCAAAAAGCACTCATTATGCGAGCTCTATTGGCAAGCCAGTGTAGACGTCATGGGTCATGAAAAGACAAATGGAGGCAAGGATATTACGGCTTTTTCAAGGATATTAGGGCTTTTATTGTTTGTAAAATAAATTTTCTGATTTAGAGTCTTATGTTCTTGTTGAAAACTACGATGTAATAGGTGTAACAGAATCATGGCTCAACACGGAACAACGAGATTTTTTAGCTGAGTACAACATACCAGGTCACAATATTTTCGGTAGTGAGAGAAATAATAGAGTGGGGGCGGTGTACTATTATATATTAAAGTAGGACTTCATCCAGGTGTAATTCCTAAGCCCTCTATTGATAATGTTGACAGTATTTATCTCCACCGTAGGAATACATCCTGTAGCAAAACAGAACTTGGATTAATATATCATCCACAAGCACAGTCCAATAACACAGTGAAAAAAACAAATTGCCGAATATGTAACATCCATAATACTGTAATATTTGGTGATTTTAATTTACCTGTTGCCAAATGGGGAGAGACTCTGTTGTCACACAGGGTTGGACCTGTACACTGACTTGCATGAAAGTTCATTGCATCAGTTCGTAGACTGCCCAACATGAGGAGTTAGCATATTAGATCTGGTTTGGGCCACATTGGAAAACTTGGTAAATAATATTATGGTAGGGGAAGAGTTTAGTACCAGTGATCATCGCATGGTCACATTCAACATCAATTTCATTAACGACAACGTCAGGTTAACTATGAGAAATTGCCTGACTACAAGAGAGCAGACTAAAATTTACAGGAAATAATTGGTTCTAGTGACTGGAGCCCATTGTTCAAACAGTAGATATTAATGAAGCATGGAAATTATTCACCACTATTCTCAGTAAAGCAGTAAGATTATTTATTTCAATGCGAAACTGACGGCCTGCTAAAAATGACAAATACAAATGGTGGAATGCGAAAATTAAGCATTGCCTATCGGTTAAAAACCTTGCACACAAAAATTATATTACCACAAATGATCAAAATGATAAAAATATGATGCCCTTCGTCAAATCAGTAGTAATGAAAATAATAATAAAGCAAACTAAGAAAAAGACTTCGAGAGAAATGAAGTCACTGAACGTAGAGTGAGGTTGGATGAGGAGTAAATGGAAAATGTGAGTACATTTAAGTACATGGGTAGTGTTATGAATAAGGATAGAAGTTTAGAGGGTGAAGTGCTTGAAAGGGTTCAAGGAAGAAAGGTTGCTGGTTCTTTGAAAGCAGTGATGAGAAACAGCGAAGTGAGCATGGAAGTGAAAAATTTCCTACATGACAGTATTGTGATACCAACTCTAACGTATGGAAGTGAAGCATGGACCTTGTTGGAGGGATGCAAGTCAAGAGTGAAAGCACTAGAAATAAGTTATCTGAGAGGAGAATGTGGAGTCGCATGGAGAGACAGACTGACAAATGAGGAAGAGAAGGAGCGTTCTGGTGTGGATGTGGATGTGATAGGAAGAGTTAGGTGAAACACACTGAGGTGGTTTGGCCATGTGGAGAGGATGGAGAGCGAGAGATCGACGAGGAGAGTGTATGTGAGTGAGGTGGAGGGGGGGAGAGGGAGGGGAAGGCCAAGGATGAGATGGAGGGTTGGAGTGGAAAGGTATTTGAGAGAGGGGGGTGTGAGCTGGGAGCAGAGCAGTGAAAAGGCGGAGGACAGGGCAACATGGAAGCGATTTGTTTGTGACCACCCCTTACAGGATTAAGGCGTCTGGCAATAGACAGATAAATAGTAAGAAAAACTTTGAAACTCACATTGCCTGTATCAGTAAATCCAACCCAAAAGAATTTTTCAGCTATATCAGAAACAAGAATGTAATATCACCAACAGCTGGTCCACTAGTCACAGATAATGGAGAGTATACCGACGATGAAACAGAGATGGATAAAATTTTCAACAATTTCTTTGCATCCTTATTTACAATTGAAAATACAGAGTCCATTCCCACAGCTTTTCCTGTTACCGTAGAAGAGGGCAACATAATTAGCGACATTACTGTTAGCGAGAATGATGTACGACTTGCCATCGGTGAACTTAAAGTGAATAAAATACCAGGACCAGAAGAAATATCTCCGTGCATTCTAAAACAAGCAGTGAATGAAATATCAAAGCCATTAGCTGAGCTATTCAGTAAATCACTAAGAAACAGTAAATTGCCCCGTGAATGGAATCGAGCAAATGTAACCCCGATATTCAAAAATGGCAACAAAGCGCAACAAGAAAATTATTGACCAAGAAGTTTTTCAGTGGTGTGCAAGTTGTTGGAAGCTATTCTCAGAGATAAGTTTGTTAAGCACTTATAAATAAAAAATATCATTAAAGATTCACAACACGGTTTTCAAAATAATCCCTCTTGCCTTACGAGTCTCTTGGCTTTCCTCAATGATATATTTAATGTATATAATGAGACCGTATCTACTGCCATTGTATATCTCGATTGTCAAAAAAAAAAAAAAAAAAATGATAAAGTTCCCCATAAAAGACTACTTCAGAAATTGAATGTGCATGGGTTCAGAGGCAATGTGCTCGGGTGGATCCATTATTGGCTTACAGAACGTATGGTAAACAGAGGGTCGCAATAAATGGTAAAGAATCAGACTGGAAAGATGTTACTAGTGGTGTACTGCAAGGCTCAGTATTGAGTCCTATTCTGTTTTTATTATACATAAATGATATAGATGAGGGTGTAATTTGTAAGATAACCAAACTTACTGATGACACTAAAATTGGTAACAGAGCAGACACATCTTTTGAGAGGCAGGCAGTACAGAGTGACCTCGATCGACTGTTTCATTTGGCCCAAATCTGGCAGATGGACTTTAATATTACTAAATGCAAAGTGCTAAACATTGGAAATAGAAATGAAAAAGCCAGTTACACCATGGACAATATTCAGCTAGATAATGTCAGTCATGAAAAAGACCTAGGAATTATAATAACAAATGATCTTAAACCAAACAAATATTGTATGGAAGGTGTTAATAAAGTCAACAAATCAATCAGATTCACTTCACTAGTAGAGCGTTCGAATATGAATCAGATAAAAGCATCTTCACCTTACATAATTCTCTAGTTCACCCACACTTAGAGTATTGTGTCCAGTACTGGTCGCCTTATTACAAAAAGGACATAGAGAAGCTTGAAAGAGTACAAGGAAGGGTGACAAGAATAATACCTTGATTGAGAAACAAACCATACAAGAAGTGTTTAGAAGCTAACTACTGTAAATGCACATTACGAGGAGATTTAGGCCGCTTTCACACGAGGCCACCGGTGGCCGCCACCGATGGCCGCAATTAATTGCCTCCCATAGTTTTCAATTGAGCCTTTCATACGAGGCCACTGCGGGTGGTTGCCCGGCTGGCAACCAGCTCCCGGAGGTGGCTCGTTCGCGCAACAAGTGTCCACCACTGGCGGTTGCTACCACTCGCTGTAAAGCATTGTTTCAAATCGGAGCTTTCATACGGCGCCACCAGTTGCCGCCAGCAAGGCAAGGAGAAGGAGCTCTTCCTGTGACGCCAGTCTTTCAACTGAGAACCATGCCAAGGAGTGGCGTGAGTTCAGTGGAGGACACTAGTTGCCGGCTGCTTCACACTGGGCCACCAGTGGAGGCCACCTGAGGCCTCGTGTGAAAGCGGCCTCATACGGCGCCACCAGTTGCCGCCAGCAAGGCAAGGAGAAGGAGCTCTTCCTGTGATGCCAATCTTTCAACTGAGAACCGTGCCAAGGAGTGGCGTGAGTTCAGTGGAGGACACTAGTGGCCGGCCCCTTTACACTGGGCCACCAGTGGAGGCCACGGGTGGCGGCCACCAGTGGTCTCGTGTGAAAGCGGCCTTAATTCAAGGATTTGAAATATTCATAGGACACAATAACGTGGTGTCAACAAATACTTCACTATTGATTATTATCCGTCCCAGCCCCGGATGGGCTTGGGGACGGGTATTGTTTTCACTCCGTTTGTCTGTTTGTTTGTTTGCTTGTTTGTCTGTCTGTCTGTTAACAACTTTACGCGAGAACTACAGGTGCGATTTTGACTAAAATTACAGGGATGATGGGCTACGACCCTCTGATCATCTGATTCAATTTTGGGCCAAACTGGGCCAAGGCCCAGCCTGTAGGTCCAAAAAATGTAAAAAAAATAAAATAAAAAAGAATGGGGACGGGTAAAAATCGTTTTTTCGCCATAACTCCTTTCAATTTTGTCATACCGACATGAAACCCAAACCTAAAGGCGCATCTTTCAAATCTGCATCCTATAACATGCAGCATTACATCAGGGGGTCACCCCTCAGGTAGCGGTAGGGGGGTCAGTGTCAGAGGAAACGAGAACGAGAACGAAGGAGAACGAAAACAAACGAGAACGAGAAAGAGAACGAGAACGGAAACGAGAACGAGAGGGAGAAAGAGAGCGAGAAGAAGAACGAGAGAAAACGAGAACGAGAACGAGAGAACGAGAACGAGAGAGTGAGAACGAGAGAATGAGAACTAGAACAATGAGAAAGAAAAAGAACCATAACGTGAGAGAACGAGGGAAAGCGAGAACGAGAACAAGAGCGAGACAAAGAGAATGAGAACGAGAAGAACAAGAACGAAAACGAGAGCAAGAAAAAACGAGAACGAAAACGAGAAAGAGACCAAGAGAGAACGAGAACAAGAAAGAACGAGAAGGAGAATGAGAACGAGAAAGAGAACAAGAACGAGAACAAAGAAGAACGAGCACGAGAGAGAACGAGAACGAGAACAAAGAAGAAGGAGAACAAAAAAAGAAAAAGAACGAGAGAACAAGAACGAGAACAAAAAGTACGAGAATGAGAGAAAAAGAACGAGAACGAGAGAGAACTAGAACGAGAGAGAACGAGGACGAGAACAAGAACGAGAAAATGAGAACTAGAGAAGACGAGAACAAATACAGGAATGAGAGAGAACGAGAACGAGAGAATAAGAACGAGAACAAGATCGAGAGAGAGAGAATGAGAACGAGAGAATGAGAACGAGAACAAGAACGAACGAGAACTAGAACAAACGAAAACGAGAACAAGAACGAGAGAGAACGAGAACGAAAACGAGTGAGAGAGAGCGAGAGCAAGTGAAAACGAGAACGTGAACGAGAGAGAACGTGAACGAGAGAAAGCGGG
Source organism: Coenobita brevimanus (assembly GCF_032717465.1). Taxonomy (NCBI): domain Eukaryota; kingdom Metazoa; phylum Arthropoda; class Malacostraca; order Decapoda; family Coenobitidae; genus Coenobita; species Coenobita brevimanus. The sequence goes on from NC_136987.1 coordinate 6,239,020, forward strand.
AACGAGAACGAGAATGAACGAGGGCGAGAACGAGAGCGAGAGAACGAGAACGAAAACGAACAGGAGAGAGAACGAGAACGAGAGAACAAGTGCGAGACATAACGAAAGAACAAAAACGAGAGCACGGGTGAGAACGACAACGAGAAAAAGAGTGAACAAGAACGAGAGAACAAGAAAGATCGAGAACGAGAACGAGAAGAGACAGAAACAGAGAACAGAGAGAGAGAGAGGCCAGGTTGTCCAAGATGAGAAAGAACATCTGGCGTGCACGAGGACATTTGTAATAACCTAAGAGCTGCTGGGAAGGAAGGGTCGTGTGGGCCACGATAAGGTACTACTATGGATTTCAGAGGCAGTTAAACAGTGTTTTTCGGCAATAACTTTTTATCAAAGCGTTGAATTACGATGATATTTTACCAGGGTATGTTTCAGACCCCGACCTAACTGGCGTCAGGATGGTTTACTACCAAATGTGGAGGCTTAAGGCACGTGTAAGAGGAAAATAAGCATGCGAGGCGACTGTTTTACACATTGCTGGAGCGAGGCTGGCTGGGAAATGCCCCGCCCCCTCATTCATATCGTGACGTCACTTTGACGTTGTCCATATAGACACCGCCCCCTAATCATCGTGTGGGTGAAATATTGGGAAGGGTGGGTGTCTGCTCTGGTAGACGGAAAATGTTGCCTATATTTGAAAAATTAGCCTGGTATTTTTGTATAGGCCTATAGGGAAGTTATCCATTTTTAACGCAGGGGTGTGAATTATTGTAATGCTATCATCATATATGGAAATACCATCCACTTAAGGTGCGCAACTCCCTATATCCCCTGATTGAAGTACACTTTCAACATTACAAATGTGTAAGTGACGAAACGTGTCCTATCGTCACCCTCATAAAGAAACTGCCTAAGTCATTTTTTCTACTTTTCGGGAAATCGAAAAAAAAAAGGGGGGGGTCTCATTTTCTTAACTTTCAGTGGTTTAGGCACATTTTAGACCACTCACACCTTAGACCTGGGAAAGGCAACTATACCAACAGGTGCGCCACGTGATGAATTAATTTAGGCAAAAATCCAGAAATCGCCGAACATGATAGCCTTACATTGCACGCATGACATGTTGCCTGTTATCGTCACAGTGGAATATATAGTTCAGCGGAGAGTAAAGAGACACCTGTTTAATAAGGTTACCTGAATATGAATTGTCAAGAAAAGTCAGTGTTCACGTGATTACCTCGCCCAGGGGCTGGATACTCAAAAATTCGCAATGGGGGTGTTTTACAAATGTGTGTTCTTATCCTTGTGTTTTTGGCGTTGCTATGGCTTTCATTCTCACACCGAAGCAATGCATTATTTCCATACCTTGATTCATTATCTGTTCGAGTGAGTGTGACTTATAACCAAGGCCATGAATTAACGTTTTCGGACAGAGTCCTGCCTTACTAGTATCGTAATATTTGGAGTATCCGGGTGGGCGGTGCCTACATAACGTCATAACTAGACGTTACGCTAGCCTCGCTCGAGCGATGGCTCATTCTGTCGCCTTGCATGCTTATTTTACTCATATAAGTGCCTTAAGTGTCCACAGTTGGTAATAATGCATACTGACCCCAGGTAGGTCGGGGTCTCAAACACACCCTAGTAAAATATCATCGTAATCCAACGCTTTGATAACAAGTTTTTGGCGAAAATCAGTGTTCCACTGCCTCTGAAACCCATAGTAGTGGTGTGGTATTTACATAGGGAGGTTGTCATAAATAGACTTTGTAGTTACTTGTAGAGAAGTTATATATATTAGACTTGTGGACGTGCGGTTGTTATACTTGAGTTGTTTGTAAGTAGATAATCTTGGTTCCCATTTGTCATGCAATGACAGGAGAGATAAAGAAGAGTATGGGACTATTTTTATTTGTCTTGGAAATATTAACAAGTCTCTCACACACGAGTGAGTATAAGTAGAGTCCCTGTCTCCCTGTCTCGCTCTCTCTCTCTCTCTCTCTCTCTCTCTTCCAAGTTGCTAAGACTTTCTCCCCACTACCTGCCGATTCTATGGCCTCTCTCCTTCTGAGCTCTCTTTCCTAAATTCTGGTGAAACAGGGGTCGTGTCACGTATGTTCACTGTGGTTGGAAAGTTCTAGAAGCCTGTGTGTGGGTATGTGTGTATGCGTGTGTATGGTCACAAGGCGCTGTCGTGTGCCTATAAAGCATTCCTTGAGTTAAGAGTGTGTAAGCATGTTTAGCATTGCTCGATTCTCGCAGACACAGTACCTTCTCATCATCTGACTTCCTGCTTCTGTCTGTCTCTCTATCTATCTATTTATCTATCTATCTATTATGATTTGTAATTATAATATGGAGTCCTAACATATGCTCGGCACACGCCACTGGAGGTCCTCCAACAGCGATCATCATTGACTTATGCTAATCTATTAGTATATAATATTGATTATAATATTGAATACATATAACATTCATAGTAAATAGCAATTATCCAGTAATATTACATTTTAAACCAGTTGTATACATATTTGAATAAATGCAGTGGTTGTTGTATAACATTTTGTAAGATGTGTATGTATAACAGGCATACGCATATAATTGTGCAATGGTAATATTGCTAGGTTATACATTACATATTGAGTTATCCCTTTAGTAATGTCTAATATTTCACCTAACTTGTATGATGATACTGGTAGTAAAGAATTGTGGTATAATGGTATGACTTTACATAATATTGTAGTAATATTGTGGTAATACATAATTGTAATATTTTATGAAATGTTACATAATATTGTGGTAATGCATAATTGTGTTGGCCTTATAATTGTAGTTACATTTTGTTAATGCAACCGTTACATAATTGTGTTGGCCTTATAATTGTAGTTACATTTTGTTAATGCAACCGTTACATTATTCTGTTGGCCTTATAATTGTAGTTAAAGTTACATAAAAGTTAAATCTTGTTAATGCAACTGTTACATAATTGTTACATATTGTTTGTAGTTACATAATTGTAGCAAGTGTAACATAATGCAATCGTTTGTCGTTACATAATTGTTACATATCATTTGTAGTTACATAATTGTAATAATTGCGGTCCTGACATGCTGCGGTCGATGATATGATGTGCCATGCCACTAGCTTGTAGAGACAACAATTTGCTTCTTTGTTTGTAGTTTATGTGGTATTTTGGCATATGTAGTAACTGTCCGTTTTCCCCTTTGGGGCTAAGATGCGAATGAATGTGTTTGAATGGATGAGTAAATGGGGAGTGTGTCGTCCTGTCTCGGCTACCTCCCTTTCCATGGGGGAAGCAGCCTAGGTATATAGATAGATAGTAACACTTACACTTATTTTCATTTGTTTGTTATGTGATCTTACTTTATTTCTTTTTCTTTCTTTTTTTTTTTTGTATGTATTGATTTTCTATAGTTTTTTCTTCGTTTGTTTACGCATTTTCTGTGTTGTTCATGGTTGCATAATTGCTGGTTAAATCGCTTGGGACCCTTTTTTAAGGTTTATTTATATTGCACAGATATTACTGAAAGATATTATATAGTCCCATATTTTGTTATTTTATATAAAAAAAATATATATACACTATATACAGTATTAACTATATACACTGACTTGTTGTTCACTTGTACCTATCGTGGCCAATATATGTGTCAGCACTGTGTGGAAATCATTGTCGTCACGATTGTGTTGAAGATGTTCATTCTTGCTAACGTCATTTGTGTTGGCCATTTTTTTTTTTTCTGGTTTTCCTTGTAACTTAATTTATATGTTTCCACTAGGTAGCTTTAATTAATGTTTAATACAGTTCTTTTAATCGCTCACTGAGTAACTGTGATGGTATATTTTCTTTATTACTTTGTAGATGTAATAATGTATAGCTGTATGTATGAAACACGTATTTTATGTAGGTATAAATGGTAACACTCGTTGGTAGTAAATAAATGCTATTAAATGAATGAATATATACAGTGTAGAATATTTATTGTTGGTGCAAGTATTTAATGATTGAATTATGAAGATAACTGAAGTAGGTACAGTCGCGAGCAGATGAAATGGAGACACCAGCACACACACCTCTGGGTCGCTTCTACCCGACTAGTTACTAGGTGTGGGGGGGAGGGGAGTGAGAGAGGAAGAAGGGAGGGGGGGAGGGAATGGAGGGGCTGGTGGAGGGAGAAAGGGCAGGGGAGGGTACGAGAGGCGTAACCATGGCTGTCCAGGTTTTACTTTATCTTAAGGATGTAGGATTGACTTTGGCCGAGCTTAATTAATCATGATGTCATACATATCACTGATAAGGTAATGGGTTTGTAACTTTAAGTTGTTTTCCATTTAAGCGAGAGAGCAATATATTGTATTACACATGAAGATATGGCTAGCTTCGCAGCTCAACTGTGGCTTCATAAGAATCAAGGCAAGAGCTAAATCGTTAACCTAAAGTTTCACAATGGCTACGCCGAGTTGAAGAGGGACAGGGAGTGAGAGAGGAAGAAAGGAGATGGTAGGCTGGGGAGGGAGGGGGGGAGGGGGAGAGCTTTTGGTGAGTGGAAGGGGAGGGAGAAACAGTCTTGGCTGTCTGAGAATGAAGGTGGTTGCCAGGCATCACATTTTGATATTGACGAGTTTGTTAGTCATTATTCCCATTCTGGCAACATTCCTGGTGTGTGTGTGTGTGTGTGTGTGTGTGTGTGTGTGTGTGTGTGTGTGTGTGTGTGTGTAAAGGGAACTGCGGTTCACATGAATGGAACCCTCACTTCACCAGAAATGAGCTTATATTCTGCAAGAGGGTTTGTCTCACTCCGTTCCTCACAATTTTCTTTTATCATAAAAAACATGAATACCTTTGGTTCTCGTATTTTATATTATTAATAATTATTGCTAAAACACATTAAGCACTGAAAATAGCCCATTCATTAAAGAAATTGTAATCATTACAGTTGAAATATCGAACAAATACTGACGTATGATGACTTAACTAAAAATCAACACATAGCTTTGTAAATGTGAAATCCATCTAATTCGGTTTCATATGATTTTGATCCCTAGCATTCCCAAGATAAAAAATGTGTATATCATGGCTAGAGTCTGATGACATATAGCAAGACATATTTATGCTGACATCCTGAATGACGAGCACAATCAACCTATTAAAATGTTCATCCATTAATTGTTGGGCACCAGAACCATCACAGACAAGTGTTAACCCGACGTGCACATATTTTCTTCACCTTTGGTTTATGACTACATTACTATTCTCCTCATTCCCCAATATTTTCCACCACACCGCTCAAACAGGTGTTACCCCCTCCCTCTTGAACCCCTTCTAGTTTCACCTCTCACCAATGAACCCCTCGAATGGAACTCGCACCTGGGGAGGGATACTTTTGAGACAGAAAAGCCTATTATAATTTGGCAATCGTCTCTCCATCGTGAGCAGCAGCCTTGTGTGATACCCATAGTGCTGATGAACTCCTCTTCATCTCGGTTTAGCCAATATGAACCATTAGGTTAACGCTTTTGCTGTTGTATAGAATCTTATGAAACCACAGTTCAGCTGCAAAGGTGCCAACTTCATCTATGACACAACAAACTACTCTCTCGCTTCAAGTGAAAACAGTTTTAAATTAAAACCCATTATCAGTGATGTGATTGACATCATGATTAATTAAGCTTTCCCAAAATCAAACATTAATCCATAATCAAGATAAAGTAAGACCTTGACAGCCATGGTTATTGCCGCCCCTCCTCTCCTCCCTTCCCTTCCGTTCCCTCTCTTGATCTTTCTCCCACCACCAGCCCCTCCATGCACCCCCCTCCCTCTCTCACTCTCCCGTAACTCTTTGGGTAGAAGCGACCCAGAGGTGTGTGTGCTGGTGTCTCCATTTCATCTGCTCGCGACTGTACATGTATTTAAGTTGTAAATATACAGCACTTTTTATATGTTTGTGCAAAATGTGTTGTCTATCACTGTGTATTGTATAAATGAAGTAACTATGTAACTCACTAATTTTTACCGTTGTGGGAATGGTGTTAGTGATGGTGCAGGTGGTGAGTTGACTGACGTGGCGTCTTTTCAGCAAGCACGCATGATGACGTCGACTTCCCACACTGGTAGCTGTGGTGAGTAAATGAGTAGCGATGAGTAACTTGAGTGAAGATGAGTGAGTAGGATGAGCTGTGAATATGGACTTGGTATTTGCTTCGTCGTCTTGACCTCTTCACTCCTGCGTCAGTGGTGGAGGTTGGGTGGATGTAAGTTGTGAGTCGTGTCTCATTCTTCGTTTGTTTGTATTGTTTTTCTTTCTCGATGTTTTCTCGGTCCTTTTCTCTTGTGATTTACTCGTTGTGGGATGAAGACTGCCGCTACTTGTAGGTGCGTGTAGAAGATTATACAGACGACTCGTAGAGTTGTTACTTGTAGTTGATTGTAGATGGTTGTAGTTCGTT
>NC_136987.1:6250484-6297984 GCF_032717465.1 Coenobita brevimanus
CAGGTGTGTGAGGATAGGTGTGGGGTAAAGTAGAATTCTTCCCCACGGTACACTAATCGACTTACTCTGGTGCACATGAGAGGCAACGTTGATCTCTAGGAGTGTGAGGATAGGTGTGAGGGGAGGTAGGTTTATTATTAGGTGTGTGTGTGAATAGGTGCAGGGCGAAGTAGGTGTTTTTATAGGTGTGTGTGTGTGGATAGGTGTGGTGAGCGGTAGGTGTGTTTTCAGGTGTGGGGATAGGTGTGGCATGAAGTAGGTATGGTTTTAGGTGAAAGGAGATAGGTGTGGGATGAGCTAGAGGTAATTTTAAGAGCATGTGGGAATGGGTGTGGGATGAGATGGGTATAAGAAAAATGGTGTCGTAAGGTGTGAGGGTACAGCTGTGGGCCGAAGTACATGAATCCCCGTAGTTCAGGTGTGTGCGGGCAGGTGTGTGGTGAGGCAGGTGTAGGTACAGGTGTAGAGCGTGAGGTGAAGTAGAATCATACCTCATAGTGTACCGATCGTCGTGCTGCGGTATGAGGTAGGTGTGGAGGGTAAGTGTACGAGTATGGGTGGTGTAAGGCTTAGGACACAAGCGAGAAGGGTAGGCGTGCAAAGAGGTATGAAGTTAAAAAAGCAGGTGTGGAGGGCATGTGTGTGTGGACAGGTAGGGGTGTGGGAGGCAGGTGCTTGAAAAAGTGTGAGATTTAGAGCGCAGGTGTGGAGAGCAAGTGTGTGAGGAGGTGCGAGGCTTAGAACACAAGTGTGAAAGTCAGGTGTGTGAAGGTGTGTGAGACATAGAATGCAGGGGTGGAAAGTAGGTGTTTTGGTGGAGTGTGTGGCTTAGAACAGGTGTGTAGGGCAGGTGTGTGAGAAAGTATGAGGCTTAGAACACAGATGTAGAGGACATTTGTGAGAAAATATGTGAAGCTTATAATGTAAGTGTGGAGGGCAAGTGTGTGGTCAGAATATGAAGCTTATAACGCATCTGCGAAAAGCATGTGTGGCGGGAGTCGTGGGGCTTAGAACGCAGGTGTGGATGGCAGGTGTATGAGAAGGTATGGGGCTTAGAGCTCATGTATGGAAGGCAGATGTGTAGGGAGGTGTGAGGCATGCAACACAGGTGTAGAGGGTAGGTACTGTACGTGGCCAGGGATAAGGCTTTGAACGCAGATATGTAGAGTAGGTATGAAATTTGATCTAGAGCTTTGAGCGCAGGTGTGGAAGGCGGATGTATGGGGAGATGTAAGGTTTAGGACGCAGGTGTGGAGGGTAGATATATGGACTGGTATAAGACTTGGAACCCAGGTGTTAAGCAGGTGTATGATGAGATGTGAAGATTAGCACGGAAACGTAGAGGGATGGCTTGATGAAAGGCGTGAGGTGTTGAGGGCAGGTGTGTGGAGTGGGAGGGAAAGGTAGACCCATCACCACAGTGTAGCAATCGTTGTTATTGCACGAGGCAGGTCTGGCTAGCAGGTGTGTGGTAGGGTAAATGGTTTAAAATACAGATGTGGAGAGCAAGTGTGGAGGGCAGGTGTGGATGCGGGTGTGGGTACAGGCAGAACTATCCCCCACAGTGCAGAGATCGTCGTGTTGGGGTGAGGGAACATACAGACGCGCGTGTAAAGTCAAGAAGCGTACTCAGGTGAATAAAACCTTTCCTCCCCTAAACCTCGCCACAGTGCTCTCTCATGTCTGTTCTTTCATCAACGTATACTTTGTTTTCCTTTTCTAAATTGTACCTCAAACTATTGCTTTTAACACACCCTCATTTTTTTTTTCATTTTCTATTTTCTTGTCACCCCGTATGCTTTATATTTTTCTTCATTTAGATATCAGAAGAACGTTCAAGGAAAATGTATCGTTTTAATTTGAAGACTATTAATTTTATATATGGAAACTTGTATTTCATGCATTTTGTGTGTGTGTGTGTGTGTGTGTTTGTGTGTGTGTGTGTGTGAGTGAGGGTAAGGGTGAGAGATTCTCACCGTCCTGCATGACCATACGTTAAGGTGATGGAGGTGATGTGGGAATATTGGGGTCGAGAGAGAGAGAGAGAGAGAGAGAGAGAGAGAGAGAGAGAGAATTTTCACCAGTCTTCACCACTCTTTGTTATGAAGGTCATGTGTTTTGATGTTTTTCATAAGCTGCTTCCCTTGTGCGACTAACAAATAAATTTTCTCTTCCCTTAGGTATGATAAATGTGAAAATAAGCAATGATTCTCTATGCAGGGTGGTCCGGAGATTTCACCCCGTTTGTGTTGCGTGGGCGGCTAGGTTAAGCCTCCTGATATGGGTGCAAAAGTAAGACTGGTTTATCTCGCCCTTTTTGTGTGTGTGTCAGACTCCAGGCATAGGCTTGATACTCTCTCCTCTATGGCTCAGCAGTCCTGTCACCATTTCTACACTAACTATACACAGGGATATCCACCGTCCATACTGAATAGGCTACACGCTAGAGTTGTCTCATTCAGGTCTGGTGTAAGGGTATTAGCGGGGGTACTTCTATGACATGTCGGTGGCCCTGTAAAGGATCGGTAAAATCTACAGTATGATTAAACTTTTAAACTCCGCAAACTGTACTTTTCACCAGCCTTGAATTAGAACCGTATTTTCACATATGTATAGGATAGATAGACAGATAGATTAATTAATACATACATAGATACATACATAGATAGATGGATAGACAGACAGATAGGTATAAAATCTCTCTTAACTACATGAGTTCTTGGAAGTAGAAAATGATCCACAGAAGACACTATACCTTTTTCATTCTAACTTGGCCTAAAAATGCCATCTCTCCATCTTGAATGGTAATTTGTAACAATAGATTAGCACTACAATATGGTGATAGCCACGAAGAAGTGCTATGCCAAGGAGGTAGAACCACAGTATTGTCTTTTTCTGTCAATATGGGATGTGAAATAACCAACAAAAGGACGAATATCTGGGTTAAGTTAGAGTGAAAGGGCTATAGGTACGCTGATTGAGCCGTCCCATGAATACACGAGAATTTTTTTTTTTTTTTTTTTTTTTAATAAATAACAGAACGGAGGAAGGAAAACAAACGAGTAAAAAAAAAATAATCCATACACCAGATTACTGGTGTCCTCTGTTCATAAAATATCTGTAACAGTTAGACTTGAACAGTTGTGGGTTGAAATTTGGAGGGAAACAACTCTGGAGCAGCGCGTTCCAGAAAGATGCAGTTCGGGGAATGAAAGAATTCTGATAGGCAGAAGTTCTGCAATATGGTTGAGTGACATTCCAGTCATGAGCGCTACCAGATGCCCTTGTAGCACGAGGGAAGGCATGGAAAGGTGGCACCATGGACGCAACTTCGTCTGAGCATTTGCCAAAAAAAATATCTGTAAAATAATGCAAGGGAGGCAACATTCCTTCTTACTTGCTGGGGAGGTAGTTTATATGTAATGACAGGGTTGTTAATGTTTCTAACAGCTTGGTTCTGAATTTTGTCTAGTTGTCTTAATGCAACCTCTCCACAACCATTCCACAAGGGTGAGCAATATTCAAGCTGAGATCGCACATGACTCTTATAAATTGTAGCTAACTGCTCATCGGCGAAGAAGTTACGGACTCTGTACAATAATCCAAGTTTCTTTGAGGCGGTTTTAGCAAGTGATCTGACATGAGAGGTCCAGCTGAGGGCACTGTTAAGTGAGACGCCAAGAATTTCAATACTTTTGGAGATGGGAGTATTAGTAGCACTGAAGGTAATGTACGAATCTGGCAATATCTGTCTATTAGTAAACTGTATATATTTAGTTTTATTAGCATTAAAAGAGACAAAGTTGTGTTGTCCCCATTCACTGATTGTAGATAGATCTTGATTTATGGAGATGGCTGTACTGAGTTGAGAGGTGGAGATATTAGACTTTGTAAATGGGTGTCTGAGTGTGAATGAACTATGTGGTGTTGAGTCATCTGCATATGAGTGAATGGGATTGTGGGTGACAGATAAGAGATCATTAATATGAACCAGAAATAGGGTTGGCGCCAGAACTGATCCCTGCGGCACGCCGGCGTTAATTGGGTGGAAATTGGAATATACATCATCTACTTTTACTCTTATTTTCCTGTCACTAAGATATGAAGAAATCAAAGGAACAAAAGACGTTAGTCCATAGCAAGGGAGTTTAGACAACAGGGAACGGTGCCATACTCTGTCGAAAGCTTTAGAGATATCAAGAGCTACTGCATGAGTTTCTCCAAAAAGATCAATTGATTGATGGATGGTATGAGTTAAGAGATTGAGTATGTCAATGGTGGATCTTTCATGGCGAAAGCCATATTGTCTATTACTAATTAAGTTGTTGGATTCAAGATGTTTAACAATGTGCTTATTAATTAAAGTTTCAAATACCTTACCAAGAGAAAATGTGACAGCTATTGGTCTGCAATTGGAGGGGTCAGACGAACTTCCTTTCTTCGGAACTGGGTGGATATTGGCTTCTTTCCATGAATTTGGGAATAAAGAAGTACGTATGCATAGTCTGAATAATTTAGCTAGGACAGAGGCAAGTTCAGGGGAACACTTTTTCAAAACAAATGGCGGAATTCCATCTGGGCCTGGAGCTTTGTTGGTAGGTAAATTGTCTAGGATGGATTTTACTTATCTTGTCTGTATTTTAAGTGGGGCAATTTCGGGAGAATCATGTTCCAGTACTGGGACATTCTGGCTGGTATCGTCTATGGTAGAGTTTCTGGCAAAGGTACTGGCAAAGATATCTGCTTTCCCACGCGGGTCATTTGTAATGTTGTCATCTGAAGATTTTAGTGGGGGAATGGAAGATGACTTGTTAAAGTTATTATTGAAGGAATTAAGAGTTGACCAGAATATTCTATTGTCATTAGGGTTGTTAAGTAGTTTTGATGCTTGCTTTTGAAGAAAGTTCGATTTAGATAGATTTAATATAGCTTTTGCATGATTTCTAGCAATTTTAAATTGGGAGAGTGATTCAGATGTTTTTTATTTTAAGTAAGAGTTATATGCTAATGACTTTTGGGCTGTTGCTCTGGCACAGTTGCCATTAAACCATTTTGGAGAGTTCGATCTTTTAGTGAACTGTTGACTTGGTATGAATAAATCCATACTTGTTAGTATTAAGTCGCAAATGTGGGACTGGGTAGAATTGGGATCACTAGAGAAGAAAGACTGCCATGGAACATCAGCAAGATAATTTCTAAATCCATTCCAGCCTGCCCTATCAAAGTGCCATCGGGTCACCCTGACAGGTTCAGAACGAGGATGATAGTGGGGCGCAGTGAATGGACAATCCTGTGTATTTCGGTGCATTTTTTTGTTTTATTAACCTCTTTCGATACAATACTGTCCTGTTATACTTCTTTCTTTCTCGTTTTTCCTTTTTTCCTTTTCTGCCAATAGACGATTTTCTTCAATTCAGGAAAAACATGTCGAAGTGAAACTGATAATGAAAGGCATAGCTGGCTTCTTAAGAAATATATATCATGATAAAAATAACTGAGGTGGTAAAAATAAAGTGAAAGGACTCCATTTAATGCAGTTACGTTTATTCATTAATTTATCTATTTATTTCGAATTTCTTTCTACTTTCCTCAAAATATTTAATAAGGGATTACGACAGACCACTAGTAACGAGGGTAATAATGAACGATATAGTCATACAATTAAAAAAAAAAAATCTCTTCAGAGCTGAACTAAGTCATTGGGTGGTATACCCTGTTCACTTTAACTTGGTTCAAAATGTTAATACTTCCATCATGCATGACAAGATATGGAGCGAGATTAACCCTGAATTATAGTCCTAATCACGAAGAAGAGCTGTGAAAAGGATGTAAAACCTTAGCATTGGTTTTTTTTTTCCACTGAACTAGGTGAAATAAGCTAATGAATAACAAAATTCTTGGCCAAGTTAAGGTGAATGAACTTTAGTAATAGTTTAATATGTCAAAGGAGTAATGTGTTTAATTACTCAAGTGCAGTTAACGGGTATACTGTATGTCCAATTTTTATTTAACTAACTAACTACAAACAAATGGGTTCAAATACACCTCTAGATGAGCTAAAAGTCACTGTTTCTCTTCCAGACAGTGAACAGTGAGCGAGTGAAGCAGTTCTGATCTCACGGCCTCGAAGCATGTGTGTGAGCTGGAGAGGGCGGGACTTATGAACGTGAGTGTACATTGTTGTTTTTTTATTGTGAGTATGCATTGTTGTTTTTTGACCGTGAGTGTGCATTGTTGTTTTTTGACCGTGAGTGTGCATTGTTGTTTTTTGACCGTAAGTGTGCATTGTTGATTCTTGACTGTGAGTGTGCATTGTTGATTCTTGACTGTGAGTGTGCATTGTTGTTTTTTGACCGTGTGTGTGTGTGTGTAATGCTGTTTTTTTTTTTTTTTTACCATGAGTGTGCACTGCTGTTTTTTTTTTTTTACTGTGTGTGCATTTCTTTTTCTTCATGTATATTCCAAATCTTCTTCTTTTATGATACGTGTAGGATAGATTTTCTAGAGTTAATAATTACTTGGTTCTCCACCCTCAGTGAGCTATAAGGCGAGTCATTGAGGAAAATATGCAAAACTGATGAGAGAGAGAGAGAGAGAGAGAGAGAGAGAGAGAGAGAGAGAGAGAGAGAGAAATGGATGGATAGATAAATAGATAGATACACAGATAGATAGATACACAGATAAATACACAAAGATAGACAGATAGACATAGACAAATATTAATGGATAAACAGATAGATACGGATAGATAGATAGATAGATAGGTGGATTTAGAGAGAGAGAGAGAGAGAGAGAGAGAGAGAGAGAGAGAAATCGATGAATACATAGACATACACATAAATGAACAGATAGGTAGATAGACAGATACATATAGAAAGACAGATATAGATGAATAGACAAATACAGACAGACAGACAGATAGATACAGTGATAGATAAATGGGAGAGAGTGAGTTAGCGAGGGTGAAAAAGTGAGTGAGTGGAATCCTGGACTAAGGCCCCATCAACAAAAGGCCAGTCTACATTTCCGCTCACCTGTCCACCTCTCATTTAACGAAAGCAAAAAATAAAAGAGAGAGACTGACGAGGAGAGTGTATGTGAGTGAGGTGGAGGGGGAGGGAGAGGGAGGGTGAGGCTAAGGATGAGATGGAGGGACAGAGTGGAGAGGTATATGAGAGAGAGGGCTGTGAGCTGGGAGCAGGCCAATGACATGGCGGGGGACAGGGCGACATGGAGGCGATTTGTTTGTGGCCACCCCTTACGGGATTAAGGCGTCTGGCAATAAATAGATCGATTAGAAAAAATAAATTCCCTAGTCTGTTATCAATGACCTTCAATTTCTCAACATCTCAGCCCCTATAGACGTACGTTTATTTTATTATTATTTACACCAGACGATTTCATTCAGCCTGGAAAATCCCTGGTGTACTGAGGGAAGAACCATCATTTACTGAAGGGGGTTAGTGAAGGCTGCATCTAAGTCATTTCAGAAAAATTTGTCGTAAGCTGAAGAAAGTCGTCTGAAGTTAACGAGAGAGAGAGAGAGAGAGAGAGAGAGAGAGAGAGAGAGAGAGAGAGAGAGAGAGAGAGAGAGAGAGAGAGAGAGAGAGAGAGAGAGAGAGAGAGAGAGAGAGATGCTTAGGATAATGTGGATAAGTTTGATTTATTTTTTATTACGAGACAAATTTATTACACGTCGGAAAAACTTCTTGAATGACCCGGGTTTCAGAAATAATCTCCATGTACCCCTTCAGTACGATGGCGTTTAATTTATTTTAATATATTCTTACTGTCCTTCATACAATTTAGACAACACATACTGCGGGAGGAACATTTTGAGCATAACCTTAATGGCCTGACGTACCCAAGCGCCCTACATTCAGCTTAGTGTGTGTGTGTGTGTGTGTGTGTGTGTGTGTTGGTAGTAGTGTGGAGTTGTGCTTACCACACACACACACACACACACACACACGTAATGATGCGTCCACACGTGTCCTCGAACATGTGTTGACAATACAGCTGGCAACATGTGTGGATACATGTATACAACAGGATTTGGACAGATGTATGCAAGCGTGCTTCAGTCCAGCTTCGAACTGGCAGCAGAGGTGATGCGATGTGTCCATACTTGATCATGGTGCTTCCAACATGATCTGGACGCTGTTGTTCCAAGCATGTTTGCAGCTTGTTCGTTAGTGTGTTGGTTACATGTTGCCGGCACTTGTTCTAGCACACCTGTGGACGCTCCATAGCAGTGGTGATGGAACTAACCTGGCGCCTTATTCACCTTCATTTAGGTGGTTCGGGCCCCGTGAGTGGCAGTGTCTCGTTAACTTCTTATTTGCTGTGAAGGTTTTTAGTGTATTTTGCCTCCAGGGTCACATGGATGCGATTTTGCCGTGCCCATCCCTCTCAGAATTAACGCGTGTGGCTATGGACAGGTACAGGTGTCTGTCTCTACCAAACTGTTTTTTAACCTCCGCCTACACCGTAGAAAAAGGTTATATATTCACGCCTGCTTATTTTCCTACTAGGTAACTCAGAAGTTATTGATGGATTTCTATAATATTTTTGGATATACAGTATGAATCTCAGGCCAAGGAAGAGTTGGTTACCTTTTAGTGGAGGTCACAATTTGAGTCTTGGTTTTGGAATGTGTTTTTGCTTGATTGTCCACGATATATATTATAAAGAAGTTGATGGATTTCAATGAAATTTTTGGATATGTGGATCATGGCCAATGAAGAGATCATTACATTTTGGTGGTCATCAGAGGTGTCTGTCTGGTGTAGGAATTGGTGGAGGTTTGCGCTCTCCGAGTGTTGTCTATTTTTCTTTTTTTTTTAATTCGACTTTGGGTATAGGCTTAACAGTCCGTTCCTTAAAGCCGAGCAGTCCTCCTATATACCGCACACCTCCACATGTCGCCACTTCCGCACTAACATCCACCCTTCATTTTGAATACATGAAAGGTCTGTCTCCATGCACGACTGGTGTATTTGTAGTGGGGGGGGGGGATTGAAATGTCGGTGGGTGTTATGTAGATCAGCTAAGTCAGTTTTAACGAAATTCAAATACCTGGGAATCGAACTCTTGTTCATTAGGACATCAGCCTAGTTCTCTGAAGACATCGAGCACCATCTCAGTGTACTAGTATGGAGCTATTATATCTGGACTTCAAGTTGCTGGTGACTTTAGGAACGAATTAGAGAGAGAGAGAGAGAGAGAGAGAGAGAGAGAGAGAGAGAGAGAGAGAGTTTTCACCCATAAGGTCATCAGTAAATACAGTTCCATTAGCCATGTTGACACAGCATTTACTATTCAAAATTAGGCCAAGGAAGAAGTTTAAGGCTTGGCAATATTTTAACGAGATATCCTCCACAGGGAATGAATGAAAGGTGTGAAGGGATGAAGAATGAAAGCCGCCTGAATGTCGTCAACAGACCATCTCGTACTTCACTGCTGATGGCTGGTGATCGGCATATAACTCTTCTGCAGGACTGTTATCGATGGTGCAGGGTTGATGACGTGTGTGTGTGTGTGTGTGTGTGTGTGTGTGTGTGTGTGTGTGTACAAAGCTACAAACTAATAATTAAGGAGAAATACGAAATCAGATTTGCAAGGAAACCATTACCTTTCACACGGTTCATTTCACACTTACGTAATATCGCTTTCCTGTGGCCTGAGTAAAATAAATAATACGCCATTGTAATAAAGGGGTTAACGACAAATCAATTACAATATCAGTACTTGTTTCCGTCTCCCTAAACATAAAAGAGTGATATTTTGTATTCCCTCCAATCTTGATGTAATTCCGATGATATTATGCCTGTGATACTGTTTATTTTTTTTTTCTAATTGGATGGTTAGCAGGAAGAGAAGATATGTAGTCATTTTGGTACAGTGGGTGATACAGGAAATATTAGTACAGTTTTACAGTAGAGATTTTGTGATAACTGTTAGTATTGGGATAAAAGACAGTATTTTTTATCTTGAAATGGCGAAAGAGGAAGGTATGCAGTGGTTTTTCGACGGCATTATATCTCTGGAATGCTAAGGATACAATGTGTTATGCCTCACAATCTACTACTGGGTATTTTCTATAAAGTGACGTGCAAGCTAACTATATATTATGGTCAAAAGTGTTCCATAAATATCCACCTAAGTATAGTGGCTTGACAACACCTTCCCTTGTCCGTTTTAAGAAGAGAGGTTTTAAGTGTTATTCTTTTGCCTTGTATACACTCGACATTCTAAAGGTTGTGTGTGTGTGTGTGTGTGTGTGTGTGTGTGTGTGTGTGTGTGTATTCTTCTTGTGCTGCATCGTCGTTTCTCTCTTCCCTTCCTTCCTCTCCTTTGTTCCCCTTGACCTCTCCTCCTTCTACTCAACCCCCAGCCCCTGCCGTACACAGTGGACCTTTTCCCCATCCCATTACCTGTCGCTAAATCCGGAGACTTGCCTTAATACGAATAAAAGTTGCTTGCAATAACATTTTGGGTTTAAATTCCATAGCTTCCCTCACCGCCATCGTCCCTCTCTCATCCTCATTCATCTCTACTTCATCCTCATCCTTCCTTCTCCCTCATCCTCCCTCTCCTTCACCCTCATCCCTCTCTCACTCTTATCCCACCCTCTCCCTAACTCTCATTCATCCTTCCTCATCTTTCAGTCATACCAATGATGAATATTCCTTTTTCCCCATTTACCCCTTCTCCCTCCAATCCCCCCCCCCCGTCCAGAAGTGCGCGCGTACACACACACACGCACACGCAGTTTCTCTCTCTCTCTCTCTCTCTAAGAAGCTTTACTATTATAGTCCCTAAATCGGGTGCCAGAGGTAGTCTCTTTTGATACGCACAAAATTCCAATGTTAATGATAGTACGTCATATTATATCTCTTTTAAGACCCACTTCCCAGAGATATGATGTGCTGAACCGACTCCTTGATTCTTTAGTCTCTTGCAGTTGTTGACTTTGTACAGGAGTCTTGTTCGTTCCTGTGTGGAGTATAATATTTAATGTACGGAGGGGTTCACCACACACCTTTCTAAACAGGGCTTTTCGGCCCCCCCTCTTACCACCTTTTACTCTCTTCAGCCTTTCTCATTTCATCGCAGTGTTGCTTCTCTTTTCCCTTATACTATCGCTAGTTCAGTGGTCACTGTCCTAAATTGTCTGACACATTTTTTCCCTATTAATGTATTTAGCTAAGCCTCTAAGGACACCGCACAGCCCTCCTATCTTATCAGCCTAAATCTGAGCTGGGTGAAATCACAGGTGACACTTGCCTCTTTGTAGAATAGGTCCACACAACATTACCCACATTATGAAGCACTGCAAAACACATGACAGGCTAAGACGCGGACACATCAATGGTCTAGGGAACCAGTGGGTCGGCTTCATAGAGACAGCTACTTACCTGCGGTCGATGGGTCTGCAGGGCCAGGGAGAGTGGGGTTGAGCAATGATAATAACGATAACAACGGCCGCCACACTCACTACGCACTCACTGTCTGGCTCCCTAATACAAGAGCCAATCGGTACTCCGTCTTTCAAATACACAGTTTTATCCGGTTTATTTACTTCTGATGGAATTGTGTCACTCTCATATACCCAGTACTGAATATTAAATCGTCTATCTATCTATTGCCAGATGCCATAATCCCGTAATGGGTAGCCACAAACAAAGCGCCTCCATGTCCCCCCGTCCCCAGCCATTGCACTGCCTTGCTCCCAGCTCACACACACCCCTCTCTTAAATGCCTCTCCACTCCATCCCTCCATCTTATCCTCGGCCTCCCCCTCCCTCTCCCCCCTCCAGTTTTCTCATACACACTCTCCTCGTTAGTCTCTTGCATACCATCCTCTCCACATGGCCAAAGTCGTGATCACAAGAACTTCGGTGAGCCTAATCTATGATCTACGAATGAGTCTCCTTGGTTACTAGTGAAATCAGCCCTCCTTTCTTATTACACTTCACCATCAACCTAACTAAATAGGGTTTGGGATCTTTCTCATTTCAGAATAAATGTGCTATCGTCAACTCCGGAACTGTCATTTTTATTTTTCCCACTGCCTCTGACCTTCAACCTGAGTGTCTTTATATTTTTTTTTCCAAACTTCAGATAATATTTTTAAGCGAAGGGGAGACTTTTCAAACTGGAAGGGTTACGTACAGCCTTCATTAACCCCGTCATTGATAAGGCGTTTTGCCAAGCTGGATAAAATCGTCTGGTGGCAGCGAAAATGGAGATTATATTCGCTCGTACTCTAAGTGGCTTGGAGGATTTCGTAACACTTCTTCCTAAGCGATTTATTCTGCACATTACACCTCCATAGCCTCTTATATGGTAATGATGCAGACTATGGCTATATGGATGAGATATGGCTGATAGGCAAGATAATAATGTTACGGTGCAGTTAAGATGTAGTTAAGGTGAAAAATAAAGAAAAAGAAGAGGTGTTAAGAAGCCGTCTATGTCACTTAACACAGACCAGTAATGTCCTCACGCTAAGGGGGGTAAGCACAGGGATTCCAGGCCAGCATGCTCTCATAATACCTTTACCTTCAATTGTCTACACCACACTACATGCGCATAACATATCACACCTTCTATTCACGTCTTTAGTAATGGCCGCTGCAATCTTACTATCAAATGAGGTGGTACCTCGGATTGCCACCACCGGCAGGGTAGGGCTGGCGGCACAGGGTCCTCTCGGTCGCCATCAAGCGACTGTGCTGGCAGCGACTGTTGCTATCTCCGGGAATGCTCGTCGGCGAAGAAGTGACAGTGCGGCCCTATTCTTTACCAACATCCGCGGCCTTACCACAAATTTAAACTCTGTTCATTTTTTCCTTCAGTCCATATCCACTTTGGCCCTTTTCCTCACAGAACCACAAATCTCACCCTCTACCGATATATATCCATTTTGTTTTCCCGGTTACCATCTCCTTACAAACTTCCGTAACAAGGGCGGCACCTGTTCTTATATCAAATCCCAATATGCAGTTGATACTATTTTAAACTTCACTTCATCCAGTTTTGATTACTCATTATATAAAATAAATTGTCAAAACATTACCAAATATATTTGTGTAGTTTATCGTTCCCCCAATGCTTCTTCGGAACCCAGTATATTTGATTCCATATCCACTCAGTTGAGTAACCTTGACCTTGCCCTTGGCACCGAAATTACCATTTTGGGTGATTTTAACATACGCAGTGTTGAATGGTTATTGCATTCTGCCCAGACTGACAATGCTGGTCTAGAGTGCGAGCTGTTTGCGGAATCGTTTAATCTCACCCAGTTGGTAAAGCAACCAACTAGAATACCTGATAATCCTGACCATAATGCCCATCTCTTGGAATTATTCTTGACAAATAATCCAGATCAATACAGGATAGAGGTACTGTCATCACTTGGATCCTCTGACCACAATCTCATCAAAGCCTCATTAGTTAACCCTCCCACACCTCCCCGTTCTGAACCTGTCAGGGTGACCCGATGGCACTTTGATAGGGCAGACTGGGATGGATTTAGAAATTATCTTGCTGATATTCCATGGCAGTCTTTCTTCTCTAGTGATCCCAATTCTACCCAGTCCCACATTTGCGACTTAATACTAGCTGGTATGGATTTATTCATACCAAGTCAACAGTTCACTAAAAGATCGAACTCTCCAAAATGGTTTGATTGCAACTGTGCCAGAGCAACAGCCCAAAAGGCATTAGCATATAACTCTTAAAATAAAAAACATCTGAATCACTCTCCCAATTTAAAATTGCTAGAAATCATGCAAAAGCTGTATTAAATCTATCTAAATCAAACTTTCTTCAAAAGCAAGCATCAAAACTACTTAACAAGCCTAATGACAACAGAATATTCTGGTCAACTCTTAATTCTTTCAATAACAACTTTAACAAGTCATCTTCCATTCCCCCATTAAAATCTTCAGATGGCGACATTACAAATGACCCACGTGGGAAAGCAGATATCTTTGCCAGTACCTTTGCCAGAAACTCGACCATAGACGATACCAGCCAGAATGTCCCAGTACTGGAACTTGATTCTCCCGAAACTGACCCACTTAAAATACAGACAAGATACGTAAAATCTATCCTAGACAATTTACCTACCAACAAAGCTCCAGTCCCAGATGGAATTCCGCCAATTGTTTTGAAAAAGTGTTCCCCTGAACTTGCCTCTGTCCTAGCTAAATTATTCAGACTATGCATACGTACTTCTTTATTCCCAAATTCATGGAAAGAAGCCAATATCCACCCAGTTCCGAAGAAAGGATGTTCATCTGACCCCTCCAATTACAGACCAATAGCTGTCACATCTTCTCTTGGTAAGGTATTTGAAACTTTAATTAATAAGCACATTGTTAAACATCTTGAATCCAACAACTTAATTAGTGATAGACAATATGGCTTTCGCCATGAAAGATCCACCATTGACATACTCAATCTCTTAACTTATACCATCCATCAATCAATTGATCTTTTTGAAGAAACTCATGCAGTAGCTCTTGATATCTCTAAAGCTTTCGACAGAGTATGGCACCGTTCCCTGCTGTCCAAACTCCCTTGCTATGGACTAACGTCTTTTGTTCCTTTGATTTCTTCATATCTTAGTGACAGGAAAATAAGAGTGAAAGCAGATGATGTATATTCCAATTTCCACTCAGTTAACGCCGGCGTGCCGCAGGGATGAGTTCTGGTGCCAACCCTATTTCTGGTTCATATTACTGATCTCTCATCTGTCACCCACAATCCCATTCACTCATATGCAGATGACTCAACACTACATAGTTCATTCACACTCAGACATCCATTTACAAAGTCTAATATCTCTACCTCTCAACTCAGTACAGCCATCTCCATAAATCAAGATCTATCTACAATCAGTGAATGGGGACAAAACAACCTTGTCTCTTTTAATGCTAGTAAAACTAAATATATACAGTTTACTAATAGAAGTGAAGTTAGCAGGGGAGTGAAAGATAAAAATGGTAGATTACTAGTGGAGAAGGGAGAAAAAGTGAGCAGGTGGAGAGAGCACTTTAAGGAATTGTTGAACGTAGAGGATGGAAGTAATTCGAGTATAAGTGGCTGGGGAATGGCTGGGAGAAGGAGGGAGGTGAGAAGACAGGAAGAAATCAGTAGGATAGAAGTTGTGGAAACAATGAAGAAAGTTAAATCTGGGAAAACCCCAGGAACTGATGGAGTGTGTGGTGAAATGCTGAAGCATGGGGGAGAGATAGTAGTAGAATGGATGTGGAAGATGTGCAGATTAGCCTGGGAGGAAGGTAGAGTCCAGGAGGATTGGAAGTCAGGTATAATTATTCTCTTGTACAAAGGAAAAGGGGAAAAAGAAGTGTGTGGTAATCATAGGGGCATTTGTCTTCTTAGTATAATAGGAAAAGTGTATGGTAGGATACTTATTGACAGAGTTAGAGAAAGAACAGAGAAATTAGTTGGAGAAGAACAGGGAGGCTTTAGGAAGGGAAGAGGTTGTGTAGATCAGATATTCATTCTTAGATCTTTAGTGGAAAAGTTTCTAGAGAAGGGAAAGAAGTTGTATGCGACTTTCATGGATTTGGAGAAAGCATATGACAGGGTGGATAGACAAGGATTGTGGAAAGTGTTAAGAATATATGGAGTAGATGGGAAGTTGTTGAATGCTGTGAAGAGTATGTACGATGGTGCAAAGGCTGCAGTGCGTGTGGATGGTGAACTAAGTGAATTTTTCTCTTTGAAAGTTGGGTTGAAACAGGGATGTGTCATGTCTCCATGGTTGTTCAATCTGTACATGGATGGGGTAATAAAAGAGGTACAAGGTAGGGTAGTGGATGTTGGAGTGGCCCTGGTGAGAGAGGATAGTGTTTGGAAACTCCCTGTACTGTTGTTTGCAGATGATACTGTGTTGTTGAGTGAAGACGAAGGGGAGCTGCAAGGCTTGGTGGATGAGTTTGGGAGAGTGTGTAAGAAACGGAATCTGAAGGTGAATGTAGGGAAGAGTAAAGTGATGGTCTTTGAGAGAGGTGAAGTCAGTGAATGTACAGCGAGGTTGGATGGTGAGGAATTGGAAAATGTGAGTACGTTTAAGTACTTGGGTAGTGTGATGAGTAAGGCTGGAGGTTTGGAGGGTGAAGTGCTTGAAAGGGTACAGTAGGGAAGAAATGTTGCTGGTTCTTTGAAAGCAGTGATAAGAAACAGGGAAGTGAGCATGGAAGTGAAAAAGTTACTACATGACAGTATTGTGATACCAACTCTAACGTACGGAAGTGAAGCTTGGACGTTGTTGGAAGGACACAAGTCAAGAGTGAGAGCAGTGGAAATGAGTTTTTTAAGAGGAGCCTGTGGAGTCACATGGAGAGATAGGCTGACGAATGAGGATATAAAGGAACGTTGTGGTGTTGATGTGGATGTGATAGGGAGCGTTATGAGGAACACACTGAGGTGGTTTGGCCATGTGGAGAGGATGGAGGGTGAAAGACTGACGAAGAGAGTGTATGTGAGTGAGGTGGAGGGGGGAAGAGGGAGGGGGAGGCCGAGAATGAGATGGAGGGATGGGGTGGAGAGGTATATGAGAGAGGGGGGTGTGAGTTGGGAGCGGGGCAGTGAAATGGCGGGGGACAGGGCGACTTGGAGGCGATTTGTTTGTGGCCACCCCAAACGGGATTGAGGCGTCTGGCAATAGATAGATAGATAGACTAATAGACAGATATTGCCAGATTCGTACATTACCTTCAGTGTTACTAATATTCCCATCTCCAAAAGTATTGAAATTCTTGGCGTCCCACTTAACAGTGCCCTCAGCTGGACCTCTCATGTCAGATCACTTGCTAAAACCGCCTCAGAGAAACTTGGATTATTGTACAGGGTCCATAACTTCTTCGCCGATGAGCAGTTTGCTATACTTTATAAGAGTCATGTGCGCTCTCAGCTTGATAATTGCTCACCCTTGTGGAATGGTTGTGGAGAGGTTGCATTAAGACAACTAGACAAAATTCAGAATAAAGCTGTTAGAATCATTAACAACCATGCCATTACATATAAACTACCCCCCCTGCAAGTAAGAAGGAATGTTGCCTCCCTTGCATTATTTTACAGATATTTTTTTGGCAAATGCTCAGACGAAGTTGCGTCCATGGTGCCACCTCTCCATGCCTTCCCTCTTGCTACATGGGCATCTGGTAGCGCTCATGACTGGAATGTCACTCAGCCATATTGCAGAACTTCTGCCTATCAGAATTCTTTCATTCTCCGAACTGCATCTCTCTGGAACTCGCTTCCCCAGAGTTGTTTCCCTCCAAATTTCAACCCACAACTGTTCAAGTCCAACTGTTACAGATATTTTATGAACAGAGGACACCAGTAATCTGGTGTATGGATTATTTTTTTTTACTCATTTGTTTTTCCTTCCTGGAACTGGAGGGGTGAGATCACGGAGGAGAAAAGATAGAGATGTAGCCTTCAAGTCCTTCGGCACGAGAGGTCTTCCCTAAGCTTAACAAAACCATCTGGAAGCAGGAGGAAAAAGCTGAAAAGGACGTCACCCGGAGCCTCGTGGTTAAAGACTAAATCCGCATAACAGGGGAGACTAAGCTTTGATTCTTTCCCTAGTGTATTAATAGAGGCACAAGATATGGGTGAAATATGGTAAGTCTTCACCGGAATACTTGGTTCTTATAAGTCACAACTTCTTCAATGAATAGAGGAAAATAAGGCTTTGAATCTTCCTCGTATGCTAGCTCTCAAGTTCCTGTGACTCGATTCCAGTTCAATAAAATCATCTGACATTAGCTGAAACAGAACGCTAGACTTGTCCCGGCCTTGGGTGAGTAAATATATTCGTTTTAATCTAATTTTTCCTCTTGCTTCCAGATGGTTTTGTTAAGCTTAGGGAAGACCTCTCGTGCCGAAGGACTTGAAGGCTACATCTCTATCTTTTCTCCTCCGTGATCTCACCCCTCCAGTTCGAAAAGTATACCTAGGCTGATTAGAATCGTCAGGAGATGGAAGTTGAAAATGAGAAAGACGTCTCTAGGCTCTGTGGGGGCTGAATCAGTCCTCCAAACGCCTTTCCCAGCTAAGGTCTGTTTGGTAGGTAGGTCACACACACACACACACACACACACACACACACACACACACACACTGGCTGCCATAACACTTGATATCCTCTTACTGCACACTTAGTTTAATCCCCCGCCATCAGTCTCATGCAGTGATACACCTACACACAACCACACATACACACCACAGTAGTAAGTAAGGAAGTAAGGAAGTATTTATTGACCATATTATCCAGTTACAGGATTTCAAGCAACAATGAACCTTTGCATGATAAACAGTACACCAGATATTAGCAAACAATTATGGTCCACAAAACAAGCGAAGTATTAAAGAGTTGACCAGTGCATCTATATAGCCTTAATGAAAGAAATCATGACACTTCTGAGTAGTAACTTAACTACATTTTGACCAATCACCTTTTTTCCGAAAAAAAAAAAAAATCCCAATGATATATCATGGTTAGAATAAGAGCTTACAAAATGAATTAAATACACTTTAAATAAGACAGGTTTTGATAAACATTATAGTACACACTAGCCAAAACAGGAAGGGACCTTATACACTATCTCCTCAATAGGAAACTGAGCATCGTCACCAATGATTTGACTCCAGGAAGTAAAGTTATATCTTGTACGTATGTGCTGAGTCAGTGGACACACCTCCAGTACATGCAACTCTGCACAGCACCACATGGACAGAGCCGCTCTGCTACCGGGAGACGTCCCCGTCCACGCCGATTCCAAAACACACACACACACACACACACACACACACACACACACACACACACACACACACACACACACACACACACACACACACACACACACACACACACACACACACACACACACACACCAGCTGCTAGACCATATACAGGGCATATATTACCCATTCATTTCAATCTCTTGCCAGTTCACACATTATACAGACACAATGAGGACACATGAGAAGAGTTAATCAGGTTGGCATATAAGAAGCCGTAGCACGGCTGAAGTCACACTATCGTGACCATGAAATAGGATACAAAAACCCACACTGGCAGACGAAAAAAGATGTATTCCAAACAGTTTCGGCGACAGCTGTCGCGCTCTTCAGTGGATCTACAGATCAAGACTCTTGGTCTGTAGATCCACTGAAGAGGGCGACAGCTGTCGCCGAAACTGTTTGGAATACAACTTTTTTCGTCTGCCAGTGTGGGTTTTTGTATCCTAAGCCGTAACACTTTTTCCATAGTGATTTATTATGCCTTTTGCACCATAATAATCTTTGCTACGTCATTTCTTTACGTATCCAAACTTTCAGCCAAACAGCATCTTTAAGGAAACCACAACTGGACATATACCCTTCAGAAACTACTCTATCTGGAGAGACAAGAACACACCTAGCCAGTCACCAATGATATCAACACCCTTCCCTGATACAATGCCAACACAAATTACAGCTCACAACTACATCACTTTTCCCACATTGTATTGCAGCCCCCAACACCACAACACACTTACTGTACCTCACGCACCACACTGTCACAACACAGAAAGCCCTTCAACAGAGCCTCAGCAAAAGACCTCTGGGAGCGATCGATCAAAGTCTCCTATTTCCTGCGGTCAACTGGGTTCAGAGCAAGATGAGTCTGGGGTTACAACAACAACAGCAGCAACAACATGTATGGAGGAGTAATTTCAGCCAGGATTATCCAAGAGGAGGCAAAATGAATCGCAATGGAAAAGGTGCTAGCGGATATCCACACCCAGCTAGAATGTGGTCTGTTGTGAAGTCGGATACGCAGCCAATGTCAGTATATTCCAATTATTCTCTATTACTTCCCTGCCAGGCCTCTCTCACGCTAATGTAAGGGAAGGCAACAGACCCGGGTGTGGTGGAGTGTGGTGTAGTATAGTATGGTGTGGTGTAGTGTGGTGAGGTGCGGTGTGATGTGGTGTGATGTGGTGTAGGGTCGTGTGGCGTTCAGTTATCTGCTGAATAATGAGGCTCGTATACCACCATCAGCACACACACATACACACACACACACACACACACACACACACACACACACACACACACACACACACACACACACACACACACACACACACACACACACACACACACACACACACCTTCAGGGAGTAGATAAATTTGTGCATCCATGTTGTGGGGTGCGTTGTACCAGAGCAAAAAGAGCGAATGCCTCATGAAGGGGACTCCCAGGAATATTATTGTCATCTCGGTAGACTCTCCTGAGTCATCCTGGGACTCTTTCTTTTGTTAACACAGGTATTTTTGTTAGTCACATAGTTCTTTCTTCTTCAGGGAGAGAATATTTTATGGTATACAGTATACATGCCTTACATACATACCCGCGTACAGTATATGTTGTGTGTGTGTGTGTGTGTGTGTGTGTGTGTGTGTGTGTGTGTGTGTGTGTGTGTGTGAAATGGCATACACTGAATATGGTGTGTCATATAATAAGGCTTCAGAACTACACGACTTCTATTAACTGTGGAACTAAACTACCTCTTTATGCTTTAACACCAAAATTCTTAACTTCTTTTTAATCTTAGGACAAACCTGCCATATTTCACTAGTCCTCTTTCGGCACCATGATTTTTTTTTTTTTTTTTTTTTTTTTTTTTTTTTTTTAATAGGAGAAATGACAGAAACGTTATGCAGTGTGGCGCAGCGAGTATAGGACTGAGGGTGTTACTCTGAATGGAGAAAGGCGTTAGACAGTGCTGGGAGAGAGGCGTGTTATTACTGAAAGCAACAATGGACTACGAGGTACAGTTTGAAGCATATGAATCTGGGACAGCATCAGTGTGTGGCAATGGTCTAGGATTTGGTTCACTTGACAGACATGACATAAACACATTTTTTGTTTGTGACACTGAAGTGAATGAATGGAGATGTCAAATACCAGATAAAGTGACCAAGTAATTGATGTATGAACGTCGGAATCTGTAGCTAAGCCTCCACTTCACACAGACGCTGTCCCAGGTTCATGTGGTGCCAACTGTACATTTCGTCAACCCTGTCACTTCAAGAACGTCCCTTATTTTTTACTTGCTATCCTCAGGTAATTCTATCCAGCCTATGGGAGAGGAATAAAACAAAGCACAACAAGCCCCACTGCCAGTCACGTACAATTGAATGCACAAGTTTATGGCACAGTGGGTGGAACACTGCGTAGGACCTGGTAATAGTTATGCAAGTCATGGGACATATAATTGAAAAGCCAGTAACAACCTCTTAATGGTAGTCAGACTATTGCACTACCTGAGAATTACCTATGTATCTAGAAACTCGTAATGCAAGCCTCTATACTAGGGACTTCTGGCCTCAGCTGTATTTGTATTTTGTGGGCAAAACCTTCACTTCGCAAAATGTCAGCCATCATAATATAAACCATCAAAACCGTCGGACCAGCGCTGAAGGGGATTAGTAAATTTTTGCGTGGCCTAAATAAGAGTAAAGATTTGGTCAGTGTTAACTTTAGTCTACTCCATTTTCATTCAGGTTTATGTCACTTCAAGCACTGTCGGGTTGATTCCAATAGGTAACTTCAGCCAAGCCCAGGGCCCTTCAGAGCAATTCAATCTCAGTGCAGTTCGGTTAATTCTGGTCCGTTGAAGTTAGATCACGTCCCTCCAGGTGAGCTTAGGATCATTCAGGTCTGGCTGTGTCAATTCCGACCACCTGAAACTCAAATCCTTCATGTTCAGTCTAGATTAGTCAAATCAATTTAAGACTAATTAGGTCTTTAAGGTATAGTCTGGCAGCTTGAGGTTCATTAAAGCACTTCACATCCTCTTATTAGGTCAGCTTAAATTCATTCTACTTATTTTACTTCATTCCAGTCGTATTTCGATAAGAGTGAACCAATTCAGGCCCACTTAGCAATATGGGTATTTTTAGAGCTTCTCAGGTTACTTGCGATTTAACAAAAGAACAAGATAATTTGGGGTTATTGTTGAGATGGTGTATGTCAATAATCACCCCTATCCCGCCATGGCTATTCACGATATGATGATTCAGGTCTTTCAAATTGTTTCAGGTCCCTTCAGGTCCATTTGATCGATTCAGATTGACACAGATCACTTCAGGTCATTCCAGTGAAGGTGTGTACCAAAAATCAGCCCTGTCGATAAAATGGTGTTTGAGATACCGATTCAGATCTTTCAGGATAGAGTAAGATGGACGGAAAGACACTGGTGAGACAAGCTGGGATGTTGGTGGATGGCGCGGTACGACAGGCGGGGTACTTCCTGTGAATATGGGCATTATAGGTGACCTTGTGGGGTGGAGTGGATGAAATGGAGTGGGTGGGATGGGTTGATAACAGCGGTGGGTGTTGGTGAATGCACATGAAAATATATCCTGTAGGCCGGTAAGGTGTGGTTGAAAGGGGAACAAAAACTGGAACAGGAGGCAGAAAGAAGCAGGTGGGATGGCCTTAGATGACGACATGTGATCGGGCAGGGGTAGAAGAGAACATACGTGAGGATGAACTACGTATGAGGGGCAACATTGAAAGTGGGAGATGGAAGTTACAGATTTTTCTGATTTGTTTCCCGTGGGAGTTGGAAAAGGGGTAGAATGGTTGAAGAATGGATGGGATGGTGGTGGTAGGGGTGGAAGGAAGGAAGGTAATGCACCCCTTGATGACAGGTTTTGTTGGTAATGGTGTGGAGATGGTTACTACAAAGTTTTCTTCAAGAAAAACAGCAACAAAAAATTTAGCACCCATTGGTCTCAGACACCATGTCTGACAGTACTTTTTAAAACATGCAAACAATTACGACAAAGCCCAACGAAAAAGGGCAACATCTCTTTTCGTTCACTCTAGTCGGTGTGCTTTCACCTGACGAAATTAGTCTTCTCTCACAACTTGAACGCTAAATCATGGTTGGCTGAAATTCGATGAGCCATGGTTATGAGGTGCCTTAAGAATAAGTCGCCTTGGTTCACCCATTAAGGCACATGGTCCTTAAAAAGCAAGTTGAGGATGGTACATTTTCTATCTTCTCAACAAAATCCCTCACACAGCAACCCTATGGCCGTGATGGGTTTATACAGTCGATTTGTTTTCACTTGATGTGGTTTGACTACTCCCATGTCTTGAATGCATGAGATGCGATGGGCCTTAGTTATGAGGCAGAAATGAGTCTCTTTGGTTACCAGTCAAATCGACCCTCTAATCTGACCACACTTGACCAACTGAACTAAATGGGGTAGGGTCACCCTCAGGATATGAGGCAAGAAGGAGTCTCCTTGGTTACCATCCATATTCATCCTCCGGTCTGACCACATTTCGCCATCAATTAAACCGAAAGAAGTTAGGGATTTGCGTCAGGTTAAAAAAAAAAAAAAAAAAAAAACGTTCTAGCCAAGTCAACGATCGACTCTCTCGCATCATTACCCCTCCGATGCTGCATAAAACACCCATAAAACTTGACATGTTTCCTTCACAACTGCTGAAACAACGAGATGGTACGGAACAAAGTGCCTCTCTTCGTTCAGCCTACATAAGTCTATGTTTTAAAAATGCGGCTCTCCGTAAAAGGAAAAAGGTGAGTCACGGTTGGTGGAGTCAGCTGAGTCAGTAAGAGGGCCCGGGAATCCTAAACAGACCAGGTATTTTGGGGGATGAGTGGTTTCGCTGCCACGTTGATGAATTAACCTCTTAACTCTTCAGTTTCGGTAGACGACTCATTTATTGTATTATTTATTTATTTGTTCCTTTGTTGAGTTTTATACCAACCCAGAAAAATTTTACTGTGACTAATATCAGACGATGATGCATTCTTTAGTTTATTTTTACTACTACATGATGATTTTACTCACTTTAAGAAGGATCTCACTCAGTAAAGGGGTTAATTAAGGCGAATCTAACCCCACCAGTCAGGAAAATGTCTCCTAAGTTAAAGCATCTCCAGTCGGCAAGATTAAAGTGAAAATTATAGTGGTGTAAAGGAGTTAACTGCACCCTACGCCACACGATTTCACTCACTGCTTAAAGACCGTCGAAGCCTGAGAGTTAAGGATCCATGTCAGTTATATTCCGCGTTATGTCAGACGGTTTCTTGCTCACCGGAAAATCTGCCAGAGGATTAAGAAGCCATGTGGATTTAGTTCTACTCCTGTGACGTATTATTTGCTCTGTTCTATTTCAGCTCTGTTCTGTTTCAGCTCTGTTCTATTTCAGCTCTGTTCTATATCAGCTCTTATATTTCAGCTCTACTTTATTCAGCTCTACTTTATTCAGCTCTACTTTATTCAGCTCCACTTTATTCAGCTCTATTTTGTTTCCGCTCTATTCTATTTTAGCTTTATTCTATTCAGCTCTATTCTGTTCAGCTCTATTCTATTCAGTCCTGCTCTGTTTCTGCTGCATTCTGTTTCAGCTCTATTCAGTTTCAGCTCTATTCTTTTCAGCTCTTTTTTATTTAAGCTGTATTCTATTCAGCTCTTTTCTGTTCAGCTCTTTTCTATTCAGCTCTATTCTGTTCAGCTCTTTTCTGTTCAGCTCAATTCTATTCAGTTCTGTTCTATTTTAGCTTCATTCTGTTTCAGCTGTATTGTTTCAGCTCTATTCTCTTCAGCTCTATTCTGTTTCAGCTCTATCCTCTTCAGCTCTATTCTTTTCAGCTCTATTCTCTTCAGCTCTGTTCTATTCAGGTCTACTCTTGCAAACTCCAGACGATTCCTTCCAGCCTAGGCAACCTCTTTACTACTGAAGGGGTTTTATGAAGACTATACATAACCCCTGCTGTTCCAAATATGCTGCCAAGTTAAATACTGTCTTCTGGAGGTAGCGAAAATAAAAGGAAAAAAAAAATAGTTCACGGATTAACAGGGCGTCACTCTCCCCCTATACTAACAATGCATGACGAAAGACAGAATTAAATACCTTACATTATTATATATCACGTCTTGAAAGAAACATATTATCAATGGAATAATACAAAACTGTCAGGCTTCATGGATACGGGGTCTTTGTTTGCTCAGTCTGTCCGATAGAAATGAAAATAAGGACCTGGATGGAATGAAGGTGGTTGCGTGTCGTATTTCAGGGGTATGAATATGTTTGTGTGCTTTCCCTGTCAGTTACGCTCTTGTACACAATTCTGGTGAGAAGTTGTGAATCACGTACCTTACTTTTTCCCTCATGCCGTTGTGTGCAAGAGAAGAGGTGTGAGGAAGGTGGGAGGGTGAAAGGTGAGGTGAAGCATATGAGGTGAGGCAGGTGAAATGAGGCAGGTGAAATGAGGCGAATGGGGTGGGGCGGGTGAGGTGAGGCAGGAGAGGTGAGGCAGATGAGGTGAGGCAGGTGAAGTGAGGCAGGGGAAGTGAGACACATGAGGTGCGGCAGGTGAAGTGAGGCGGATGGGGTGAGACAGGTGAGGTGAGGCAGGAGAGGTGAAGCAGATGAGATGAGGCAGGTACGGTGTGGCAGGTGAGAGAGAGAGAGAGAGAGAGAGAGAGAGAGAGAGAGAGAGAGAGAGAGAGAGAGAGAGAGAGAGAGAGACAGAGACAGAGACAGAGACAGAGACAGAGAGACAGACAGACAGACAGACAGACAGAGACAGAGACATTGTGAGAGAGAGATTTTTATTGTATGAGGGGTGTGGCAGGAGAAGGAGTAATCAGATCTTTACATAATACTGTCTACCACCACACTATTTTCTGCTTCACCTTCTCTTTCTTGTATGTCTTCCCTCCATGACTTCAGGTGGGAGGGTGAGGGTTAGGGTGAGCTTTATATTGAAGGGTAAGGGTGATGGGAAATAGTGAGACAGGGTAGAGGACGAGGGTGAGGTTGGCAGAGGGTGAGGGGAGAGGATTTTGATATTGAGGGGTAAGGAAGAAAGGAAAGACGTGAGACAAGTTAGAGGGTAAGGGAGAGGGGAGTGAGGGGAGAGAGACTGAGGGTGAGGGGAGAGTGTGGGGAGAGACTGAGGGTGAGGGGAGAGTGTGGGGAGAGACTGAGGGTGAGGGGAGAGAGTGGAGAGAGGGTGAAGGGTGAGGGGAGGGAGGGGTGAGGGGTAAGGCAGGATCTAGACCCAACACAACCTAGTCCAGCTTCTCTCAGTCACGCGGTAGCTTCGGCACGGGGAGGATTTCACCCCACCTCTCTCTTCCTCACACCTCTCGTTCCGGTCCTCCCCGCCTCTCGCACCGCCACACCTGCAGCTCGTTTGTCTATGCAGAAGAGGAAGACTTAGATTTACGCCTATCAACTATGCAGAGGAGGAAGACTTAGATTTACGCCTATCAACTACACGTGTCACTAAGGCAGACAATCACAACTTACCCCCAATACGCACAGAGTTACTAATTTCCTTTGGGGAAAAAGAAGTTACATTTACCCTATTGGCATCACGAAGGTCCTAGTCTTCCCCTTCGGTTGAACTGGAGAAGAAGCATTAGACTTTTACTGATCGACTGCACAGGATATCATGAAGGCATGCAAAGTTCTTCTAGGTCCCACTTTTGATCTAGAGCAGTCGAATTTGTGGAGTGAGGAGTGAGTTTTAGTGTTGAGAATCTTGTGGGTGACTTATGGTCTCTTCCATCACTGACATTGCAGTACCTAGTGAGAGAGACGCTGTGCAGAGAATATTAACTGACACGACCATTAATATCAAACGCAGTTGTCGTACAACGAATATTTTTCCACGAGAACTCTCAATTTGTAGTAAAATCACAGCTGTACGGTTCCAAACTTAGAGCACCTTCGTAAAATAAACTGAGGTGAAGAATTCCTGCAATATAAACTATGAGACGTAAACCTGGCGTGAAATAACACCTCAAATTAGGCAGCAAAATAGAGACGTGACAAGAAGGTGGAGGAGAGAAGTTGCTATAAATGTTCTCCAAAATATTAAATTGCTAAATAGACGACGAAAACCCGTAGTGATATGAACAGACTAGACAGAAGCTGCAGTGAATATCCTCCATAATATAAACTGCGACATAGACTAGCCAAGAACATGTACAGAAATAAATACTCAAGAGGAGAACCTGCTGTAAAAGTTCTCCATAAAATAAACCGCTCAATAGACAAGACGCTGTACAGTAGTGATTTAGACGAGAGAAGAGGACGCTATTTATGATCCCCATAACATAAACTGCTCAATAGTTCATCAGAGGAGTTGGGGTGGAAATGAGATGAGGGATGCTTAAGTTGGCCATGAAACCAGCCTGATCACATGGCCAGCATCTGAGTGGTTGTGGCCATGTGCTGTAGAAAGCTGAGTCCACGAAGAGGTAGGTGGATTTTGCATGGTTCTCTCTCTCTCTCTCTCTCTCTCTCTCTCTCTCTCTCCCTCAGCCACCTAATTAAAGAGACCATCATCATCATATCATCATCATCATCATCATCATCATCATCATTACTATTGCCATCATTATTATTATTAACAGTAGTAATAATAAGAGTAGTATTGTTGTGATTGTTATTATTATTATTATTATTATTATTATTAATATAAAACACATTAACTTTGTTCGGAGGAGTGTATGGCAGACTTTAGCATCCCAGTTATAAAAACAGTTCTTGGAATGACTCTGTATGATAAGGAATTACGAAGCTCTGTGTGGAAGGTGTGCCTGTGAGGTGGACCCAGGATTCCCAGGGCTGGAATGGTGAGGGAATGAGTGTGTAGCCCATTTCACTGAGCATAAATCTGAGCAGTCTCCACCCTTTTTTTTTTCTTGTTTCGTAGCCCTAACCTCACCACACCTGCGAATGGGAAAATTAGACGGGATGCTGCTGCTGCTGATGATGATAATGACGGTGATTACAGTAATGATGATGATGATGATGATGATGATGACGATGATGATTTTTATCATCCGGTATCCGGATACGTTTATGTGCAGTTACACAACGTGGTAAGTGTTTTTGACGTATCCGATTGAGCCAGGATTCCGGGGGCTTGAATGATGAGTGAATGGAAGCGTGGCCCATTGGATTGGGCAAATTTGGGCTGTCTGGACATTGCTACTACTCATCCTGCCCTAGGGTGGGAAAGGAGGTCTGGATGATGATGATCATGATCATGATGATGATGATCATCATCATCATGATTGTTTATTATTATTATTATTATTAGTGGTAGCAGTAGTAGTAGCAGTAGTATTAGAATTCATCAGAGAAATTACCAATATGCCGGGAATCGAACCCAGGACTCTCAGGTGAGAGCCAGGCAGCATACCACTACACCACGACCAGGTAAAAGTTAACTCACGTTGTCACAATCTTGTAACCAACGTCCCTCCGCCCCCACTGTGGGCATCAAGAGGATGAGTTAACCCCCTGGCACTCGGGCAAGTAGATGCTTTTAATCTATCCCAAACACTTACGGCAAGTCAGAATGAAGAGAGAGCCTGTTTTTTTTCACAGGAAAAAAAAAAACAGGCTCTCTCTTCAGTATTAGAATTATTACTATTATTATTATTATCATTTTTATTGTTGTCGTCGCTCTTTTCCACAAAACTAAAAAGGTGTAGAGTCTCAGAATATTAACACATCCCCCCCTCCCCACCCTTTCTCCTCTGTCCCCCCTCCCCACCCTTTCTCCCCTGTCCCCCCCTCCCCACCCTTTCTCCCCTGTCCCCCCCTCCCTCCCCCATCCTTGCATCTCTGCCCCCCCCTCCCCATCCTTTTTCGCTTTTCCTCCCTCCCTATCTTTCCTCCCCTGTCCCCCCCTCCCCACTCTTTCTCCCCTGTCCACCATCCCCACTCTTTCTCCCCATTCCCCACCCTCTCCTCCCATTCTACCCTGACCCCTCCTTCCCCCAACCCCTTGAAGCCATATTCCCTTAGACTTAGGAGGCTCTTTTAACATCTCCTCCCCGTACAAGTTAATATCCATATATTCCTTATTAATATTCCTCTGTATTTCCGTGTATTCAAAAGGCTCCTTGGAATATCTTCTTTAGTAATACAATTCTACTTTTGGAACGTAAAAATTTCCTTGCATTTTAGTGTAATTCGGAGGCTCTTCCTTACTATACTCTATTCACCTTAACTTGATGTAAACTTGCCATCTTTCCATCTGAGCTGCAATATTACATCAACACTAGACTATGGTGCTAGTTACGAGGAAGTGCTATGGAAAGGATATTGAGCCGTAGCGTTGTCTTATTCTGGTACTGAGATCCGGGAAATAGGCTGCAGAAGGACGAAAATATCCAGTACGTGCAGGTCAGTGAAGCACCGTATATACTTACAAAGGCACATCGATATGGCCTTGTGTTCTCGTCGACTTTCCTGGTCTTGTGGAGTCTGCTTCTTACTAATATATTTCTAAATATAAAGATAAGTACTTCCTTGTTTTCTCCTTGCCTTTCATGACTGACTAGCGTTCTTTCTAGCACTCTTCATAATATTCTTTCTAGCACTCTTCATAGCAGTCTTTCTAGCACCCTCCCTAGCACTCTTCCTAGCATTCTTCCTGGCACTCTTCCTAGCACTCTTCCTAGCTCTGTTCCTGGCACTTATTTTTTAATAGATGACTATTTTTTACCTATAACCCTTACATTTCCGTCACTGTAATGTGCAACTGACCGTAAGAATCATCTCTCTCTCTCTCTCTCTCTCTCTCTCTCTCTCTCTCTCTCTCTCTCCCCCCTCTCTCTCTCTCTCTCTCTCTCTCTCTCTCTCTCGCACACACACACACACACACACACACACACACACACACACACACACACACCTCTTCACACGCACAATTTGACTCCAACAGACTTCAATGCACGCAATCAGGCTCTAACATACATGCACAACTAAATGCTTCCACACACAAACAACCAGAATTCCACCTCCCCATACACACGCAACCAAACTCTTAATCGCTAAGCTCACACACACACACACACACACACACACACACACACACACACACACAGTACTGAATCACATCAACACAGTATGGCATTTTCTATTCATTCATCAGTCCCAAACAAAACACCATTCCGCTTAAGGGACACTTTTGTACCTTGAAGAGTCAAAAACAATCTTTATTAACATTCCGCTACCAGGTGACTCTCCCAACCTGAAGAAGTCACCTGGAGAAAGCATGAACGAGGCTGAAAAGAAAGGTAATGATTGTGGAGAAGATAAAGACGTATACGCAATATTTACTCTCTCGTCTCAATATTGGACGTGAGGACGGTGATGTAGCGAGTCCAGTCTTCATCTAAGGACGGTGCATTTGTTTTACACCCGCATGTGCTGGAGGTATGGTGGGTGTAATGTTTTGCTCGCTGTGTGTGTGTGTGTGTGTGTGTGTGTGTGTGTGTGTGTGTGTGTGTCTGTGTGTGTGTGTGTGTGTGATTTTAACCAAACTTGATGAAAGTATTCAGGATTACGAAGGAACAATACCTCGCTTTTTAGAACAGTTAGGTCAAAGGTCAAGGTCACATAGTAAGGTCAGTGCAAACAGATTTTATCAGATATAGCCCAACTTGGTGGAAATGTTGAAGGTAAGACACAAACAAAAGAATCGATTTCGAGAACAATTAGTTTAAAGTCAAAGTCATGGGATAGGATGCAAGTTCGATTTGCTTATCTCTACTTGTGAACGAAATGTAATGAAAAAATTTTGATCTTTCCTGAACCAAACTTGGTGGTAGAGTTGAGGGTAAGCCAGGGGGATAACCTGTCTTTTTAAGCACAATAGGTCGAAGGTCAAGGTTACACGACAAGGTCAATTTAAGATCTTTTTTTAATATATAGATTTAGACCCATCCTGGTGGTAGTGCTTAATGTGAGGCAAGGATGAAGAGATTTTATTTTTAGTGTATTGAGTAAAAATTACTATAATTGTTTAAGATCAAATGTCATGGTCATATGGCAAGATTACTTAAAGAGTTTTGATCAGATTTAGAACAGACTTTTCGGTAATGTCTGAAACTAAGGCAAGGACGAAGGGATTTGCTGTAAGAACGATCAATAAAAAGGTTAGAGCAACAGGGAGAGGTCAGAGTATAACCATTGAGCGTGTGCGTGTGCGTGGGCGTGTGCGTGCGAGAGCAAAATTACTACAGCAGTTTTGATCTGATTTTGACCAGATTTGATGAAAGGATTTAGGGTCAGTCAGGAGGATGACCTATTGTTCTTACGTATATTAGATCAGAGGGCAGGATAACATGGTACGGCTAAGGTAAACATTTTTTCTGGTTTAGATAAAATTTGGAAGTGTTTATGATGACGCAGATAATATGGGATTCGATAGTGAGAACACCCAAAGGTCAAGGACAATGGGCAAGGTCAGATGTTCCCTGCAAATCGAACAACTTTGATTCATTTTAAGCCAACTTGGTGGAAGAACTGAAGGTCAGCCAAGGATGAAGAGACTCGATTTGGGGAACATTAGGTCCATGTTACTTGATTTCTGATTCGATTTAGGCCAAACTTGGTGGGAAAGTTGAGAGACATGCAGGACTGAAGAATTTTGATTTTGAGAACGATTAGTCGAAGGTCAAGGCCACAGGGCAACTCAAATGCTTGGAGCTTGGATCATTTGTTGGACACGGGTGTTGTGCTCTCGTAGTGACCCTTGCCTTATTTTTGTTAGTCAAACGAATTTTTTCAGCCTTGTAGATTTTTTAGAAACTTCAGCTTATTCTAGAGCTAATTTTTCGCTTTAAACAAGAAAGAAATGGAGAAGAAAAGCCAAAAAGGAAAAAGGAAAAGAAAGGAAAACATTATATCGACATGGGTTCAATTTTTACCCGCTACGAGCACATTCTTCAATTACTGATGACCTTATGGGTGAAAATGATCTGCCCCATAATTAACACAGTCATCGGTAATTGTAGCACCGTAGCTGTTAAGAGTTGGACCCATGTTAGTATGGAATTTTTTTACTCTACATTTGTTCTGGAATCGTAACCTCTCAAAGTTTCTAAAAAATCTTATGGGACATTGGATTTATATTTCTCTAACTTAATAATAATAATAATAATAATAATAATAATAATAATAATAATAATAATAATAATAATATTGTCAGGAGGTAACGAGAATAGAAATATGAAGGAAGTTATCGTGCTGAAAGACGTATCTTATTTAATAGGGTTTACTAGATCTCTCTCTCTCTCTCTCTCTCTCTCTCTCTCGTTTTGTCTATCTATCTATCTACATATATCTCCCTTTTTCCCACACAGGCAATTTCAGGCTGTTATTCCCTGCCTGTTGTCGTTCCTCCTGTCACTCACCGTATAAACTATTTCCCCACTAACTGACAGCCCGTCCCTCTGTTTCTCCTGCTGCTGTCGGGGTCCTGTCATGTTCCTGTCCACCCCTGCAGCTGTCACCTGTCGCCTCTCCACCACACCTGTCACACCCACTCCCAACCACATGCTTCAAAATAATCCCTCGTTTCACTAGGCCTTAGTTTGATATTTTCACATTTATACTGCGTTCCTGATGGTGAAAAAGTAAGTTGGATGATTGGTTATTTTGACTGATTCACTTGCATTGCCTTTTGTTTCCTGTGATCCTCTTATATCACTGTCCGTATTATTAATAATTCTAATACGAGTAGTTCCCTAACTCCTATGTTCCCTTTTCTTATTATTCAAATGTGCCTCCATGTCACTAAGCTTTTTTTTTTTTTTTTTTTTTTTTTTAACATGTTAACGTTAATGCTTTTCTGTTTCTCGTAGTTTCTAGACTGCTGATACTTTTGTGTTTGTGTTTTCCTGCTCATGTCGCTGACTCAGAGACAATATACCTCTTTTTATTATTTATTTCTTTCAAGTTCCACGTTTGTGTTTTTAGGTTCCACTTCCTAGTAATTACCCCATTTTTTCCTTTTTCTTTTTCCAGAATTAACTTACTGCTTTTCTGTTTGTCTTACTTCACTGAGAACACTTTTGAAAATTTTGCCTTTTAATTCCCAGGTACTGTGCTTATAATTCTCAAATCTTTTAGCTTCCTTGTTCCTCTTACAGAAGCATATCCCATTTAACTAGGCACTGTTACTAGTTTTCGTACAGTTTTCCCTTTTGTCTTTATAACATTTACCCCATTTCTTTACACGTTTTTTGACGTATCTGCCTTCATGATTTCCTGTTTCCGTATCTAAAATATACCTCTCTCTCTCTCTCTCTCTCTCTCTCTCTCTCTCTCTAATGATTTCCTATTCTTT
Organism: Coenobita brevimanus; assembly: GCF_032717465.1. Lineage (NCBI taxonomy): Eukaryota > Metazoa > Arthropoda > Malacostraca > Decapoda > Coenobitidae > Coenobita > Coenobita brevimanus. The sequence goes on from NC_136987.1 coordinate 6,283,739, forward strand.
TTCTAATATAAACCCGCATTAGGTGTTTTGGGCTGTTTCTCTTCCTAATATATCACGTTTCATTAGACACCCTTTTGTTATATCTCCTGCTTTTTATATTCCCTTGGACTCCATGATGATAGACCTGTTTTTATGTTTTCCTGTCCATATTTCTAATCTATATCCCATTTCTCTGAGCACTCCTTTATGCTTTCTCGTACCTATATCTGGTTTTTACGTACGAACAAAATGCGAATGACGTTCTCTTGCTCAGTGATTTGGTAGGTTTTTAGACTCCATTATGAAATCTGAAATTTAAAAAAAAGTAGCTTTCAACGTGTTTCCGCAAACTATGGGTTCACTTCATTGCTAAGTGGGCAGTAGGGAAAAGCAGAAATGTTGTAATGGCTTTTTTTTTTTTTTTTTTTTTTATAGGAAAGGACCATAAATGTTCCCAGACAGACCTTTTCATCTATAGTTTGTGCTTTTCTTCGTTTTCATTGTGTGTGTGTGTGTGTGTGTGTGTGTGTGTGTGTGTGTGCAGCACCCCTGAATACTACTTTCATTGTCGTCCTTAGTTTACAGACACTGAGAAACGCCTCTACCTATTTCCCTCGGGCTTAACATATAATTTTCATTTCAGACATATCGAGTACATCTTATTTTATCCAGATTCAGATCAGATGAGTTCACTTCAGCATAGATGAGAAATGTCTTTGGGCTGGAGAGGTTAAGGAGAAATTATGAAAGAGTGATAGACTAAGGGAGGCAGTCAGTGCTATAAACTTATACAAGCTTTAGTCAGAGGATGTCTTGTTGTATCTTGTTCATATTGCCTCCAGACGATTTTGCTTAGTTATGGAGAGAGTCGAGAGACTTTATGACTGCAGAGGCTGGATATATCTTTGATTAACCCCTTCACTGCAAAATATATCGCTTAAACTGAAGAAAATCGCATGGTGGTGGTAAGGTAAAGGGACGTCATGTTAATAGATGGATTGTGGAGAAATTATCCAAATTATCGCTCCATCTCTGTCTGGTTGTCAGCAACTACTGTATATATTTGTATCCGCGTTTAGGATATCATCAGCATGAAAAAGTAACAGCACCTCCAGCTCTCAAACTGCGTTCCCAAGTGAATACTAAGGCAGGGAGAAGGATATAAAGTTAACAGAATATGTTAGGGCGAAAATAACCCTGAAAGGAATCATTGTCAGTACACCTACGATCCAGCCAAGGACATTACAGGGCCACGTGAGCCATTAGCCTTGTCCTTGCCGAAGATTCACTATAGTCTGATTCCCGCCCGTTTGCGGCTTAGGTGTGGCCCACACCTGTGGACAATGGTGCCACGTTTCCCCAACTTGCGATGTGAAACGGAAGCTGTTTATGTACAAGGCATCACAAATTCGATAAATTCAGATGAATAAAACTTACACTTGTGTATTTTGATGGATGAATCAACAGTAATCTTATTATGCATAAAATATTTATACAGTAACACAGAAACATGGCATGCATATTGTACAGTGTTGCTAAAAGAAATAGCAGTCACTTTTAATGTTTTTTAGCGTAGTTTTAGGGTGGTTAATAATATTACAGTTATGGATATAATAGAATGAGCCTGAAAAAAGAAGAAATATGCCAATATCCAAAGTAAAAGAAATAATTCATATAATTCTTGTGAGTGGCAGCACTGACAGATAGCTTCCCTACAGAGAGAGAGAGAGAGAGAGAGAGAGAGAGAGAGAGAGAGAGAGAGAGAGAGAGAGAGAGAGAGAGAGAGAGAGAGAGAGAGAGAGAGAGGCAGGAGAGGGGCATGCATTGAATGCATTGTCGGCATCACTAAATATAACCAAACCAAATTAACAAATGAAAGCACAATTATAAATAACTTATAAAAGAATCAAAAGTACTCAGGGTAGCTCACTTTTCCCGCCAGGAGAGAGAGAGAGAGAGAGAGAGAGAGACGTCTGTCACTGCCTTCTTTGTATTCATTTGTTCCTTTGTACATACTGCACACACTGATATACATTGTTCCTATTGATGCACATATATCTATACACGTAATTTCTCTCTCTCTCTCTCTCTCTCTCTCTCTCTCTCTCTCTCTCTTCTAATACTGACCACGTGGTAGGTGAATCCAGCCCCCCCTTCCCCTTCCCTCCCTTCTTAATCCCTCCTGGGTGTCTCAGGTCAAATCCCCCTTCACACTTCCCCTCCCCCCTGGACCACCACCCCAACAAACCCACATCCACACTCCCACCCACACCTACACCCACACCCCACTACGTCGGGGTGTATGAATCAGTAACGTAACAAACCTCTCAGCAGACAGTAACTTTGACACTCCATCTACTACTAAATATAACAAAACCAAATTAACAGATGAAAGCACAATTATAAATAACTTATAAAAGAATCAAAAGTACTCAGGGTGGCTCATATTTCCCGCCAGGAGAGAGAGAGAGAGAGAGAGAGAGATAACGGTATAGAAAACGTGGCAACACTGTACACAGGTGCGGGCCACACCACAGCCGCAAACGTGCGCGAGTCCTACTTTAACTGTAGCTGCCCTGGGCACATTTTTTCTTCTATTTCAGAGAGAATAGGTGAGGTAGATTAAGTTATGGCGGTCTCTTAGGTTAGGTTAGGCTGTTAAGGTTAGATTAGGTTAGGTTCGGTTGCCTCTGTCTGTTGGGATTAGGTTACCTTAGTTAAGTAGGTCAGATTAGATTATGCTAGGTTAGGGTCAGGATTAGGTTAGGTTAGGTTAAGTAGGTCAGATTAGATTATGCTAGGTTAGGGTCAGGATTAGGTTAGGTTAGGTTAAGTAGGTCAGATTAGATTATGTTAGGTTAGGGTCAGAATTAGGTTAGGTTAGGTTAATCAGATTAGGTTCAGGGTTTCAGGCAAATGTATAAAGAGAAGACGTTGGGAAGACAAGCTTTACCATGCACTTCTGAAACAACTTACAGCCCTGAACTACACTCCAGGGGATCAGATGGCTTTTCTACCTTCACATAGTACTTTCGGTCAGGCCTTTTTACGACTCCCTTTACCACGTGATGAAAACCACCACGATAAAAACAAGGATGAGACTTCGTTTGACGTCAGAAGGAGGTTACTTGATCCGACTGGTAATCTGCCTTTCTCCCCGTTCGTCGATCCAGCTGGGAGTCTGACTTCCCTCCATTAGTCAATCCATCTCTAGTTGGTGTGTTTTGACTGATGGAATAGGGTGTTCTCGCGAGGGGGTTTTCAAGTCGTGATTGCGTGATATTTGATGTAAGAAGTCTCCTTGGTTACTAGCCAAATAAATCCTCCGTTCTGACTACAAGTGGCCATCGACTGACCTGAAAGGGATTAGGTATCACTGCGGTTACAGGAAAATAATCCGAGCTATTTTAAGCAAACTTCTCCCGCAGAAATTAATCGACTGGTAAACTTCCGTCCCCCATTCATCAATTCAACTCAGAGTTTGACATTTCCGTCACCTGACCTGACTATCAAGAAGAAGATTGCAAGGACTAAGACCCTGAAGCTTCTATGAAAAATTTTAGCTGAATAGAATCGCTTAATAATAGAGGGAATGGAGTAATAGAGTTGCCCTTACTATGAGAGGGTAAATGGTGACAGTATTAACGCACTCAGGCGTCTTGATTTCCTCACAGCTGAATTAACTCACCCGGCGCTTAATGATATGAAGCGCATGGGAAGACGCAGCCATGAGAGGGTTAATGCCCATTACCTGTCTTAGGGTAATTAAAAAAGACAATATTCATCTTGCAACAGCCCCAGTCTTATGTAGTACGACACGCAACAATCGAATCTGCATCCAGGTCCCCATTTGTTCTTCTGGGTGAACCGAGACAGGCCGGTAATCTGCCTAAAGGCCCCGTCACACGATCAGTGGGCAAGTGTGGTGATTCAGCATGGGAGCGGAGAATGCGTGGAAAATGATCGTGTAGACGTGCAGAACTGAAGCACCATCTTTGCTCGAGCAGGTTCGTCAACGACACAAAACTCCAGCTGAACCACGCTCCTCGGCACCATGCTTGGCCACCACACTTGCCCACTGATCGTGTGACAGGACCTTAAGACTTGATCACCAATATCCATCTCTTCACAAGTTTTTCGCCAAGAATAATGTATAAAACGTGTCATCGTACTGAAGAGATTAACCACTCAGCGGTGACTGAGTGGTTAGCATGGTTGGCTGGGAGGCTGCCGGCCCGTCAGCGCCAGGGTTAGAATTCTGATGCAAACACCTGGTGCCATTCTACTCAGGTGTCTGTCCAGCCTCAGTGGGTTGATAGGCAATATGAGTAACTGAGGTAACACTCAGATGAGGTAACTGTGGTAACTTGGATGATACAGTGGCCTTCTATAACTGAGAAGTCAGTGAATAAACCCGCCACAGGCTTTAAGGCCTTCATTACAGAGATGAATACCGTGAGTAAGAGCCTCGTGGCTTCTGCCGTCACCTTTACCTTTATCTCCAGACAAATTTATTCACGTCAGCATCGGCCATTCAAACTGGAAGACTTATATAAAGCCGTCATTAACCCTTTCCCTGCTAGACATCATCCCGAAATCGAATAAAATCGTCTGGCGGCAGAAAGAACAAAACGAGATATAAGTCACGGGTCTGAAGGGATTAAAAGCACCACACACACACACACAAACAGAATAAGTGCCGGGAGTGTAAACAGGGTAAGTGAAGTTGTTTGATGGAAGCGTTGTGTGTGTATATATATTATTTATGGCGAATATCCTCAACACCATCAATCAACTGGACCGGAATTCAACTAATGGCTTTTATATCCTAACTTTTTCGCTGCGGTGATGTTCTCTTTCTATTTATTTTTGGTGGCGCTAAATGATTTGATTGTAGATTTGGGAAGCAGTTCTCATGCTGGAGTTAAAAATGAAGGCTTTTCATTCCTCTTCATTTAGAACAGTGAATCTTGGGTTTAACTAAATCGTCTCCATATAGTGGTAGGTTGTGGCGACCATCATCCTCTCACTTGATGTAGTGCTGCCTACTTCTTCCTTAGCCTTTATCATTCTTTTTCCGTGCCTGCCCTCCTCTCTTCCTATTTCTCCCATCTTTCCTGTTACTTCTTATTGCTTTTCTTTCCTTTACAGGTGGCTTTACATTGAGTGACAATCCAAATGGTTCCCTGTAAGCCAAGAAACCGTTTACAACGCTGGGTGGTAACCATATAACCAAACCATACGTGCTCCCTACGTGTCAGCAAGTGGGTTGGTTGAGGGTTAGTGCCCCTCCCCGTAAAACAAATAACTCAAAGTCAAATGGCCATCCCTTACGGGATTATGGCGTCTGGCAATAGATAGATAGATAGATAGTCTCCATATAAGAAGAGTAGAAACTATCACCATAGAAACGGGGTTAGTAGTAGTAGTAGTAGTAGTAGGAGCAGCAGCAGTAGTAGTAGTAGCAGTAGTAGTAGTAGTAGTAGTAGCAACCCCAGGCTCATATGAACGTGAACCGGATAGACTGCAGACCAAAGCTGCCCTTGATCTGCAGTCCACCATCCTTCTCTGAGAGTCAGGGAGGGGACTGAGGGACGTTTGCATATCTGCTAACTCCAATGCCCGGCCATATCAGTGCCACCACATGAAGGCGTCCCTCTCCAACACCGAGGAAGTTAATGAAAAGTGTTATTTGTGTATAAATATCCATCGTAAATATCAGCAATAATCACATCTATCTGAACTCCGGTAATTGTTTTATATTTTAACTTTACAAATTAACGCAGCGGTATGAGTGACAAAATGTAATGATATTCACAAAATGTACAGAACAGTATGGCACATCTAAGCCTGGTACAGTATTAGTATGACGCGAAGGTCTAGCTACATTTTGTTGACATTGAAGCATTGGAGATTAGTGTGATTAGTGTGTCAGAGTTAGGTTACAAATCAGTTAGGTTAGGCTGGGTTAAGATACCATTGGCTAGATTAAACGTGATAGTCCTGTGAAAAAAAGTACCTTGTCCTTTTCATTGAAAAGGCTTAGTTTTTTTTTTTTTTTTTTTTTTTTTTTACAGTAGGGAAGTAAACCGCTGGGCTGACCATCCTATCCCACTCATCTGGCAAGGGGTCGTAATGTTAGTAGCACAGAATGCCTCGTAGAACGTCTTCCTTAGCGATTTATTCTGCATATTACACCATAATATTCTCTTGTATGCTACTTCTACCCTAATTTCAACATACTCTGGGGGCGATGAAATATAAGGGGATACTGAGGTAAAACGTGCGAGGAAAAATCTCTAAAGAAAAGGTATCAAGAAATCTCAAAAGCCACTTAGATACGAAGTACAACAGGAAATGAATCAAACATCAAACAAAAGGCAGTCTATCTTTCCATCTGCTGCCTGACACCGGATCAAGTGAGGGGTGGCCTCAGTCAAAAGACCTTTCTGTCCCTCCTTAGTTATTACAAACAAAAGTCTATCTAAATCTACAAACAAAAAGAAGGTCAACAGGAACAGCCCACAGCCATAAGGAACAGTATAATCTTCAGTCAAAAAATCAGCAGAAAAACACAGACATAAGCATATCATTAACATCTAGCCTAACCCACGCAAACACCAAGCAAACCACAGACAAGAACACAAAACCATAAAAAAAAGGGGGGGCAAAAACAAAGAACAGTAATAGAACACATCCAAAACTACTGTAACCTAACCTAACCTAGCCTACCCGGACCCCTAAGGAGGCATAAACAACAAATCAGTACATTAAAAAACCAAAAACATACAACAAACATATGAACAACCAGAATTCAGCATAACCATACCCACGGCCAATGAACGAGCCAGAACAAGTAACAAACCTGCCACAAATAAAAGATAAGATTAACACCAAAAATAAAACTTCTTCCAGGCTAACATAGTATAAAAGAAAATAACGCTACTCAAGTCATGTATAACCTAACCTAACCAAACCCATCTAAACCAAACCGAATCGAACTTAATCTTATTTAATCTGATCTACCATAAACCAAGCTTAATCTAACCCAGCCTAACAGAACTTAATCTAACATAACAACCTAACCTAGCCTAACCCAGTCTAAGGTCCTCTACCCTATCCTAATTTCACCTAACCTTAACTATATAAGCCACCCAAACACAGTCCAACCTAACCTAACCTTCCCTAGCAAAATTCAACAGAACCAAACCTAACCCAGCCCCAGCCAAGCCACAAAACGGAAGCCAAAAACAGGACAACAAAAGCCTTCAAACAAACGTAATGGTATCCAGCCACACGTCAGGGTCGGGGATGCATAGTTTTTCAGCAACAAACTATAGCTTCATACATATTCACGAACACGCGCTGGCCAGATGTGTGAAGGTGTGGTTGGAAAATGATCGAGTCCATTGTTTCTCTCTCTTTCGCCTCGCTGTTGTTGTTCCAGGGGACATTTGTCACTAGAAAACTTGACAGGGGTAACAGGGGAGTTTTTACATACCTCAGAACATATATAATTAATTGCTTCACTGCAAGACGTCTCCATAAGCTGGGTAGAATTGTCTGTCGGAGGTGAGAGTATAATTCAGGCAACTATTAATGAGGAACTAAGAGATTCGGGGTCTGAGAAATTTGCCCATTTTTAGATCCATCCAACCTGACCTGTGTGATCCTTTTTTACTGGGTGTATATTAATGAAGCAAACACTTCTTTACAATATCTACTTTAGTCTTGCTACCGTCGGAAGATTTTGCTCTGTTCAAAAAAAACTTCTTACTGATAGGTTTGTTGCATTTTCGTCATTGCTTTTGTTGATGATATTGTTATTGTTGTTGCATTTGTCATTTTTGCGGTTCATATCGTTGCTGTTATTGTTGCTGTTATTATTGTTGCTGTTATTGTTGCTGTTATTATTGTTGCTGTTATTGTTGCTGTTATTATTGTTGCTATTATTGTTATTGTTACTGTTGTTATTGCTACTGTATTATTGTTGTTATTGTTGCTGTTGCTGTTGTTGTCCAGGCCAATTAGCATTAGTAACCCAAAGGATTTGGCCCCTCTCAGGCAGTCCACCATCCTCCTTTGTAGGGATGGGGAGTTGAGGGTCATTTGTATAACCAGGCAATGGAGCCGCCTATTTATATCGGTGCCACCACGTGAAGGCGTCCCACTACAGCACCGGTGAAGGGGTAAAAAAAATCGGAATGTAATTTATAAACAGCAGTAATAATTTCCAGTATAATATAAAAATTAATAATTTCACTCCTATATAAATTACCAGCAGTGTGATTAATTATAGTTTCCTGAAGTATGAATGGTATTATAATTTTGAGGAATACGGCTTTGGCTACAGGTGTGTGTGGCAGGTGTGGAAGCTGGCAGGTGTGAAAAATGTGGAATGAGGAAGGTGTGGAAGATGTGGAGGTTGGTACGTGTGGAGGCTGTTAGTGTGGAAGGTGTTGAAAGTGAGGTGTGGAAGGTGTGGAGGGAGGCAGATGTGGAAATTGTGAGGACTGGGAGGTGTGGAAGATGTGGAAGCAGGGAAATGTGGAAGATGTAGAGGCTGGCAGATGTGGAATGTGTGGAGGCAGAGAGGTGTGGAAGATGTGGAGGCTGGCAGGTGTGGAAGATGTGGAGGCTTGCAGGTGTGGAAGGTATGGAGGCTGGCAGGTGTAGAAGGTGTTGAGGCCACCAGGTGTGGAATGTATGGAAGCTGGCAGGTGTGGCAGGTGTGGAGGCTGTAGGTGTGGAAGGTGTTGAAACTGCCAGGTGTGTGGAAGGTGTGGAAAAGTGAGATGTGGAAGTTTTGGAGACAAGAAGGTGTGGAAGGTGTGGAAACTGGCAGGGTGAAAACTGCACAGTAAGGCAGAGAGATGTGGATGCTGGTAATCATGGAAGGCATATAGAGTTGTGGAGGCTTAGAGATGTGGAATGAGTGGGAGATGTGGAGTAGAGATTAGGAGGTGTGGAGGTAATAAGGCTCTAGGAGGAGGCTGGGAGTTATGGAAGGTTTGCAGGTTTGATATTTGTGTGTCTGGATGGTGTGGCAGGAGAGGGCAACGAAGCAACAGAGATCAAGAGGCACAAAGACCCCGAATGCATGCCCGCTCTGAAAGTGTGGATGCTGTGGATGCTGTGAGATGTCTGTGGCGGAATGAGTGGAGACAGAGACAGGGAGATGTGGAAGGTGTGGATGGTATGGAGGAATGAGTGGAGACAGAGACAGGGAGATGTGGAAGGTGTGGATGGTATGGAGGAATGAGTGGAGACAGAGACAGGGAGATGTGGAAGGTGTGGAGGGTATGGAGGCTGACAAGGATGCTAGGCTGAGAAATAAGACTGTGGATGATGTGGACAGTGATGAGGATGGGAGGTGCAGTGGCTAAGAAGATGTGGAAGGTGTGGAATCAGGACGATGTGGATTTTAGTGTTTGTGGAATGTGTGTAAGGAGAAACAGCAGAAACACAGATCATGCCTAGTGTGAAAATGTGGACGTTTGGAAGTAAAATAGTATGTATATTTGAAGGAGTAACAACAGGCAGGGAGATGTGTTGGATTGCAGGTGTCAAAGGTGGAAGGCATGAGGGTTGGGAGGTGTGGAATGTGTGGAATTTGGGGGTTGTGGAGGCAGCTGTGGAAGGTGTGAATTGAGGCAGAGGCAGGGCAGCAACACAAATCAAGCAACACAGGCCCTGATTGCATAGAGGGTGTGGAGATTTGAAGACATGAAGTCAGAACATGTGGATGGTGTGGAGGCTAAGGGGTGCGGAGATAGGAATGCGTGTGGATATGGAAGTCGTGTAGTGTTGGAAGTGTGACGGGAAGAGCGTATGCAGGCTGGGAGATGTGGAAACTTAGAGGAGTGGAGACTGGAAGGTGTGGAATGAGTGGAATCTGGAAGGTGTGAAGGCAGTTGTTGAAGGCATGAATTGAGGCAGAGGACAGGGCAGCAACACAAGTCAGGCAACACACAGACCCTGAGTGGATATCCGATGTGAGGGAGCGGACAGTGTGAAAGCAAACAGGTGCAGAGACAGGTGATGGAAAGTATAAAGGCAGAGAGATGTGAAGGCTGGGATGCGTGGAAGATGTGGAGTCTGTGAAATATAGGTGGTTGGAAAGCGTGAAGATAGGAGGGAGTGTACTGTAGTTTGGGAGAAGTGAAGGTGTGGATGCTGGTAGGTGTAGGTGGTATGGGAGCGGTTGTGAAAAGTGTGGAGTGTAGTAGAAATCACTGTAGCAAGTAAACCAAGCAGTACACACCCTTCCTAACCGCATACCTTCTTTCTTACAGTAACTTAGCTTCACATTTGACTCCAGGCAGGTGTGGGGTCAGGAAGGTGTGGAGACTGGAAGGTTTAGAAGTGTGGAAGCCTGCAGGGGTGGAAGATGTGGAGTTAGCAATCTAGGAAGCATTGAAGGCGTAGAAACTGGGGGATTTGAGTGGAAGGAGGGAGGTGTGGAATGTGGCATTTGTAGACGGTATGGAGGCAGATGTGGAAGGTGTGAAATGTAGTAGTGGAATTAACTGTGCAAACACAAATCAAGTAACACACACACACACACACACACACACACACACACACACACACACACACACACACACACACACACACACACACACACACACACACACACACTGATTGCATATCTACTGTGCTCACTTTGCCCCACCTTTGACTCCGCTTTCCCAATTCATTTCGTGCTTGACAAACTCACACGTCCAGCTTAATCCCGTCGATATTTGCTCGCGACAGTGTTAGCCCCAGCCTCTTGCAGCGTCAGTCCGATAGTGTAACCCTCTGTGTCTGTCCGTCTCTGTTGGTATGTTAAAAGAATAATACGTTTTCCTAATCTCGGTAAGGTTAGACTGGGATTACACTGATTTATTTCCCTTTGGCGAACCCCACATAGTAAAGAAATTAAAAAAGACTATACTTACAGGTCGAAATGCCTCATCAGAGCTCAATCATATAAGTGGAGAGAATAAGAAAAATGAAAAAATGATGTCATTGTAGTGGAGGGATTAAGCTGGAGAAAACTGTATGTGTGTGTGAGAGTGAAAGAGAGAGAGAGAGAGAGAGAGACAGACAGACAGACAGACAGTGTTTTTGGTAGTGTGGAGGCTGTGTAGGCAAGTGAGGATGTACTGAGTCTGTGTAGTAGTGGATGCTTGAGTGTATTTCCTTTTAACTGTCTGAGTGTTGGTGTTGAAGGTCGTCCTCGTTCTAGCCACCCTCGTCCTCGTCCTCGTGATCCTTGTCCTCGTCCTCGTCATCCTTGTCCTCGTCCTCGTCATCCTTGTCCTGGTCATCCTTGTCCTCATCCTTCTCATCCTTGTCCTCGTCCTCGTGATCCTTGTCCTCGTACCGGCCACCTTGTCCTCGTCCTGGTCACCCTTGTCCTCGTCCTGATCATCCTTGTCCTCGTCCTGATCATCCTTGTCCTCGTCCTGATCATCCTTGTCCTCGTCCTGGTGATCCTCGTCCTCGTCCTCGTGGTTAACTCTGGCCATAGGTTTAGCTGAGGATGTGAGTCGAATTTTAAGTGGCTCTCGAGATTCTCCTAACACCTCTTCCTTACCGATTTATTCCTCACATTTCTCAGTATCCTCAGGTATTTTTCTGGTGCAAATTATGTCGATATTAAAAAGATATAAATAGCAAGCAAGTGAGCGTTAAGATATATGCAAAAATAAATCGCTAAGGAAGAGATGTTTCGGGGCCTCCATTGCCAAAGAAAATATGGACTTAATGCTGAGGGTCGTTTCTGGAAGGTCCTTAACACCTTTTCCTAAGCGATTTATTTTGCTTATTACATCTTCCTGTTCCATTCTGTGTTACAAAAACCCTTCCAATATCTCTATCCTCTGCGTAAATAACATGCAAAAGGATATTAGCCACCCATATCCAAAAATAAATCGCTAAGGGAGAGGTGTTTGAGGTAATGGTTCGTATCCTGGCAGTAAAGTGCGTGGAAGCTACTGAAGGGGGCGTTGAAAGGGGTGGGGGGAGGCAGTAACGACTTGGAAACGCCCCTGGGTCACGTATTAAGTCGCACCGGACGCTTCGTAACACCTCTTCCTAAGCGATTTATTCTGGATATCATCTTGACGTTCCAGTGTATGTTCTTTCGTTTCAATATCCGCGTAGTTTACATCAACGACATATTTTAGGATATGTGAGGACAATATGCAGAATAAATCACTAAGAAAGACGTGTTGCGAAAGATAGCCACTTGTTCTACGGGCCTTGGTATCGCTGAGGTATTTTCGTCGCCTTAGTAAATTTTCTGTAGTTCTTTCAGCTTAACTTGGCCCAGATTTTCGTCCATTTGTGGCTTATTTCACGTAGCTCAGTGGCAGGAAAGGGCAATACTAAGACTACATCCTCTCCATAGCACTTCTTCGTGACTAGCATCATATTCTAATGTTAATATATTGTTACAACTCGGCGTTCAAGATGGAATGATGGCAATTTTAGGCCAAGTTAGGGTAAAATGAGTATAACACCTCTTTCACAGCGATAAAGATTGCATAAGTAACATTGCTGGAGAATACTAATGAGCCACAAGTAGATTTAAACTAGTAGTAGTAGCAGTAGTAGTAGTAGTAGTAGTAGTAGTAGCAGTAGTAGTAATAGTAGTAGTAGTAGTAGTAGTAGTAGTAGTAGTTGCAGTAGTAGTATTAGTATTAGTAGTAGTGTCGTAGTCGTAGTAGTAGTAATAGTAGTAGTAGTGGTGGTGGTGGTGGTGGAGTTGTTGTTGTTGTTGTTGCTGTTGTAACCCCAGGTCCTTCTGAATGCTAACTCAGTAGACAGCAAACTAAAGCTACCCTCCTTCTGGAGCCCGCCATTCTCCTTTCAGGCAACAGGGAGGGTGGTTAGGGTTTAGATAACCGGGCAGGAGGGCCGACCTGTTACATCGATGCCACCGCGAGAAGGCGTCCCTCTCCAGCACCACGAAGGATGATGAAAGCCAGAGGTAGCCCTTCTTGATAGTAGTGATAATGGCTTCCTTTTGTGTGACTAAATTACTTGGGACGAGGAACTACACTTTGCCTTTGGTCTGCTGATCCTGTTATGAGTCCATATAATATTTACAAATCATAATAGATAGATAGATAAATAGACAGATAGACAGCTCTATGCGAGCCTGGGAATGGGAAATGATCTTGCAAGTTATCTGAGGAAAAGCTGACGACAAATTAGGAAGTAGCAATGTCAGGAGATGATGCAGGTAGTGTGTCAGCGAAATAGCAGGGGAACAAAGGCTAGTGACATACACACATACACACACACAGGTTTCTGGAACTTTCCAACCACAGTGTAACACACGTGACACGACCCTTGTTTCACCAGAATTTAGGAAAGAGAGCTCAGAAGGAGAGAGGCCATAGAATCGGCAGGTAGTGGGGAGAAAGGCTTAGCAACTTGGAAGAGAGAGAGAGAGAGAGCGAGACAGGGAGGTAGCTAGTGGGACTCTACTTAATTTCACTCGTGTGTGAGAGACTTTCTTAATATTTCCAAGACAAATAAAAATAGTCCCATACTATTCTTTTACCTCTCCTGTCATTGCATGACAAATGGGAACCAAGATTATCTACTTACAAACAACTCAAGTATAACAACCGCTCGTCCACAAGTCTAATAGATAACTTCTCTACAGGTAACTACAAAGTCTTTTATGACAATCCTGCATTAAGTACAAAAACACTTTCTCTGAGGAGTAATCTAGAACACTCAGGATAGTACTTTAGTTGGTTAAGGGTGCCCCCCAGCACCTCTTCCTAAGCGAATTAGTTTGCTTGTTACAACTTGCCGTCGTCCCTCGTGTTCCCTAAATCATTCGATCACCATACTGTGCATAAATAGAGACAAAACGATACTAACCAGCCATATCCAAGAATGATTCGGTAGAGAAATGGTATGAGGGAGCTTACTTAACCGCCCAGAATACAAGCCATAGTCAGTGTCTGTTGATGCCGAAACGAACAGACGATAATTAAAAAGGTGAAAGGCAGGACTATATTGCGAGGGGAGCATTTATGGAGTGCTTAATGAATGAATAATAATCTCAGTGGCGGTCTCCCAATCTTCTCATCTGTTACGTCTTTCTTGCCAGTTTGCTTCTTGTTGTGTCCTGTTAATACTCTTTTGGGTAGTTTTTATGCATCTCCAGTACATTGATATCAGAAATACTTACATACTGTACAGAATAAGTGTGTTATATGTAAAAGGAATCTCTAAATAACTGACACCATTAAAAA